>NW_016908561.1:186174-193652 GCF_001483705.2 Eufriesea mexicana | reverse complement strand
GCGGATTTCTGCGCTCTACTGTGCTGTAGTGCATTCTGCTGGGCCCTGTGGAGTCCAGGACTAGTGGTATCGGCACTTTACTTTGAGTTTGGCTACGTTTGCTTATGTTGCGTTTGGTGAAGTTAGGATAAAATGGATTAAGCTTTTGTGCCGTACACTGCTATTCGGTGGAATATTGTCCTCTACTGTGTTGTAATATGTCCTGTTTGGCTCTGGAGAAGCCAGTATTGGTGGTCTTGGCGCGTTTGGTGGAGTTAGGTTTCGGTTCGTTTGGTAAGGTTAGGAATGCTTGGTTAGGTTTTCTTTGACGTTTGTGGTGTACACTGTATACGGCGGATTTCTGCGCCCCATGTTGCTCTACTATACTCTGCTCGAATCAGGGGTGGCGATGAATAGAGTTCGTGGAACGATGGGTTGCGTTAGGTTACGTTTGGTTAAGGTAGCTTTGTCTTTCGTGCCAGGCACTGCTATTCGGTGGATTTCTCTGACCTAATGTGCTCTACTATACTCTGCTTGGCTCTGGCGAGGCCGGAAGCAGTGGTCACGGCACGTTACGTTGTGTTATGCTACGCTTGGTTAGGTTATGTTGACTTGGTTTCGGTTTGGGTAGCAATGACTTTTGTGCTTACACTGCGATTCTATGTATTTCTGCGCTCTACTCTCCTCTATTATGTTCTGCTCTACCCCGGGGAGGCCAGAAAAAGCCGTCGCGATACGCTATGTTTAGTTATGTAACGTTTGATTATGCTAAGTTTGCATATATTAGGATGGGGTAGCTTTGACTTTTGAAACGTACACTGCTTTTCGGGGGAGTTCTGCGCTCTAGTGTGCTTTAATATGTTCTGGTTGGCTCTGGGAGGCCAACAATTGTGGTCTCGGCACGTTATGTTGAGTTGGGCTGCGATTGGTTGGGTTAGGTTATGTCAGGTACATTTCAGATATATTTGACTCTTTCGTTTTAGACTGCAATGCGGTGGATCTATGTGCGCCATTGCGCTCCAGTACCTTCTGCTTGTCTCTGTGAAGGCAAGAAATAGTAGTCTAGTCATGTTACTTTAAGCTAGGTTACGTTTGGGTATGTCACGGTTGCCTTGGTTGGGATATGCTACTCTGTCTTTTGTGCTTTTCACTGCTTTTCGGAGGATTTGTGTGGTCTAAGGTGCTCTACTGCATTCTGCTTTGCTCTGGGCAGAACAGGAGTAATGGTCGCGGCACGTCATTTTGGGTTATGCTGCCTCTGGTTCGATTAGATTCGGTCAGGTTAGATTAGGGTATCTGCGGCTTTTATGCCATTCACTGCATTGCGGTGAATTTCTGCGCTCTACTGCGCTCCAATACATTCTGCTCGTCTCTGTCGGGCCAGCGACAGAGGTCCAGCAATGTTAGGTTGGGTTATTCTACGTTTGGATATGCCATGATTGGCCATGTTAGAATATGCCACTTCGTCTTTTGCGCTATCCACCGCAATTCGGTGAGTTTCTGCGCTCTAGCGTGCTCCAATATGCTCTGCTTGGCGCTGGGGTAGCCAGCAATGCTGTTCTCGGCACGTTAGTTTGGTAAGGTTACATTTCGTTAGGTTAGGTTAGGGAGGCTCGGTTAGGATTTCCTTGATTTTTGTGCTATAAACTGCCACTCGGTGGATTCCTGAGCTCTACATTGCTCAACTGTACTCTGCTTGGAATGCGGTGGACTTCTGCGCTCTGCCGTGCTCTAGTATATTCAGCTTGGCTCCGGGGAGGACTGGAATCATGGTCTCGGCATGCTAGGTTGACTTATGCCAAGATTGGTTATGTTACGTTTGGTGAGGTTGGGACAGGATAGCTACGCATCTGTGCTACAAACTGCTATATTCCGATGTCTGCGATCTACTACGTACTAATATTTTATGTTTGGCTCTGTGGTGGCCATTAATAGTGGTCTCGGCACGGTAGGCAGAGTTATACTCTTTTTCGTTGGGGTAGGTTACGATTGCTTGGTTAGGATTTGTTTCACTTTTATGCTATACACTGCTATTCGGCGGATTTCAGCGCTCTACACTGTTCTACTATATTCTGCTTCGCTCTGGGGTGCCAGCTGCAGTGGTTGCGGCTTCATGTTCAATTATGCTACGTTTCATTATGATTGGTTAGGCCGGGTTACGTTAGGATAACCTCGACTTTTGTAACATACACTGCTATTTGGTGGATTTGTGCGATCTACAGTACTCTGCTATATTCTGCTTCGCCATTGGGGGGCCAGGAGCAGTGGTCACTGCAGGTTACGTTGAGCTATGCTACGCTCTGTTAGGTTATGGTAGGTCAAGTTATGTTAGGATATCTTCGACTGTTGTGCTCTTCAGTGCAATGCGGTGGATTCCTGCGTACTACTGTACTCTAGTGTACTCAGCTTGTCTCTGTGAAGGTCAGACATAAATGTCTCGTCATGTTAGGTTGAGTTAGGTTACGCCTGGGTATGTCACGTCTGGCTAGGTTAGGACAGGCTACATTTACTTTTGTGACTTTCACTTCTATTCGCAGGATTGCTGCGCTCCAATGTGCTCTAATGTGCTCCGCTTGGTTCCTGGGAGGCTATCAGTATTGGTCTCTTCACGTTGCGCTGAGTTACTATATGTTCGGATAGGTTACGTATGGTCAGGTTATGTCAGGGTACGTCTGACTTATGTGCTATACAATGCAATGCGGCGGATTCCTGCGTTCTGCTGTGCACTAGTATATTCTGCTCGGCTCTGGGGTGGCCTGCAACGGTGGCCTCGAAGTGTTAGGTTAAGATATGCCACGTGTGGTTGTATTTAGTTTGGCGATGTTAGGATAGAATAGGTCAGACATCAGTGCTACAAACTGCAATTCTTCGATTTCTGCGCTCTACTGTGTTCTAATGTTTTCTGCTTGGCCAGCAAAAGCGGTCTCGGCGCGTTAGGAATAGTTGGGACACGTTTGCGCATGACAATTTTGGTTATGTTAGAATGGAATAGTTTCGACTTTTGGGCCATTAGCCGCTATTCTGTGGATTTCTCCACTCTACTGCGCTCTAATCAGCTCTGCATGGCTTTGGGACGGCCAGTAATAGTGGTCCCGGCACGTTAGGTTGAGTTATGATACGTTTCGTTAAGGTACGTTCGGAAGGTTTGGTTAGGATTGGTATGACCTCCTTGCTATACACTGCTATTCGGTGGACTTCTGCGCTCTACATTGCTCTACCATATTCTGCTTGACTTCGGGGTTGCCAGCAGCTGTGGTTTCTGATTTACGTTCTGTTATGCTACGTTCGGCAAGGTCAGGTTTTGCCAGGTTAGGTTGGTATACCCTCTACTTTTGTAACATACACTGCTATTCGGTGGATTCCTGAGCTCTACCTTACTCTACAATACTCTGCTCGGCTCTGGAGTGCTGAGCAATAGCGGTCGCGGCACATTAGGCTGAGTTATGTTAAGTTACGTCAAGTTAGGTTAGGAAGGTTAGTTCAGGATATCTACGGCTTCTGAGCACTACGCTGCAATACGGTTCACTTCTGCGCTCTGCTGTACCATATTATATTCCACTTGTCGCTGGGGAGGCCAGCAGTAGTGGCTTCGGCATGCTCTGCTTGCTTATGCTACGTTTCGTTCGGCTGGGTTAGGACTGATTATGTTAGGACATCATAGACCTTTGCCCAATTCACTGCTATTTGGAGGATTTCTGAGAGCTACTGTGCTCTAGTATCCTCTGCTTCTCTCCGTGGCGATCAGAAGTAATGGTATCGTCATGTTAGGGTGAGTTAGGTTAGGTTTGGATATGTTACGCTTGGCTAGGTTATGATGGGCTACTTTGACCATTGTGCTAGTGGTCACTGCAGGTTACGTTGAGCTATGCTACGCTCTGTTAGGTTATGGTAGGTCAAGTTATGTTAGGATATCTTCGACTGTTGTGCTCTTCAGTGCAATGCGGTGGATTCCTGCGTACTACTGTACTCTAGTGTACTCAGCTTGTCTCTGTGATCAGTAGTAGTGGCCTCGGCACGTTATGCTGTGTTAAGTCACGTCACGTTTGGTTAGGTTAGGTCGGCTAGGTCAGAATACCAACGTTCATTGTGCTATACATTTCATTGTGGTTGATTTCAGCGCTCTGATGTGCTGTAGTATATTCTGCTTGGCACTGGGGAGGCCAGCAATAGCGGTCTCGGCTGGTTAGGATGAGATAGTCTTCGTTTGGTTGTGCTACGTTTAGTGAGATTAGGATATGATAGTTTAGACCTTTGTACTATACACTGCCATGCGCGGATGTCTGCGATCTTCTGTGTTCCCATATTCACTGCTTGGCACCGTCGAGGCCAGCAATAGCGGTCTCGTCATGTTAGGTTGAGTTAGGCTACGTTTGTATATGTTACGTTTGGCTAGGTTAGGACGTTCTACTCTGACTTTTATGCTTTACACCGCGGGTTTCTGCGCTCTAGTGTGCTCTAATATGCCCTGCTTGGTTCTTGGGTAGCCAGCAATAGTGGTGTCGGCACGTCAGGTTGAGTAAAGTTACGATTCGTTCGGTTACGTTCGGAAGGCACGGTTAGGGTTCGTCGCACTTTTGTGCTACAAACTGCTTATCGGCGAATTCCTTCGCTCTATATTGGTATACTGCACCTTGCTCCGGTCTGGGGAGGCGAGCAATAGAGGTCCTGGCACGTCAGGCTGTGTTAGGTTACCTTTGGTTATGTAAGTTTGGGGTAAGTTTGGTTAAGGTGGCTTTGACTTTCGTACTATGCAATGTTATTCGGTGGATGCCTGCGCTCTACTGTGTTTTAGTACATTCTGCTTGTCTTTGTGGGGGACAGCAATAGTGGTCTCCTCATGTTATTTTCAGCTATGTTACGTTTGGTTATGTTACGTTTGGCTAGGTTAGGAGAGGCGACTTTGACTTTTGTGCTGTACACCGCTATTCCGTGGACTTCTGCGATCTAATGTGCTCTTATATCTTCTGCTTTGGCCTGGGATGTCGAGCAATAATGGTCGCGGTACGTTAGCTTCAGTCAGATTGCGTTTGGTTAGCTTAAGTTAGGTTATGTGTTGTTAGGATATCTTTGACTTTCGTACTGTACACTTTTATTCTGTGACTTCCTGTGAGCTACATTTATCTACTACTTTCTGCTTGGCTGCGGGGAGGCACGGAGCAGTTGTGGCGGATCATTATTTTGAACTATGCCGCGTTCGGTTAGGTTAGGTCAGGTCATGTTAGGTTAGGATATCTTCGACTTTTGTGCCATACTCTGCTATTCGGTGTATTTTTGCGCTCTACACTGCTTTACTATGCTCTGCTCTACTCTGGGGAGGCGTGAAATATTGACCGTGGCAGGTTAGGTTGAGGTATGTTACGATTGGTTAGGTCAGGTAGGGATATACTAGGTCAGGATAGCACGTTAGGTTGTGTTGTGTTACGATTGGTTGAGTTAGGTTTGGCTAAGTTCGGTAATTGTAGGTTTGACTTACTAGTTACACACTTATTTCCCGTGGATATTTGCGCTCGACTGCGAACCCACTTCATTCTGCTTGGCTTTGGGGTGGACAGCAATACCGGGCTCGGTAGGTCAGGTTGAGGTGGGTTATGTTCGGTTAGGTTGTTTGGTCAGGTTAGGTTAGGGCTTCTTCGACTTTTGTGCTATTCATTGCAATGCGGGGGATTTCTCCGAACTACTGTGCTCTAGCATACTCTACTTATTTCCAAGCAGAGCATATTAGAGCACAGTCGGACGCAAAAATCCGCCGCATGGCAGTGTAAATCACAAAAGTCATAGATATCCTAACCCAACCTTACCTAACCTAACCTTGGCAAACGTAACCTAACTCAAAGTAACGCGTCTATACCACTATTGCTGGCCCTCCCAGAGACAAGCTGAACGTATTAGATTAGAGTACAGGGCAGAAATCCATAGAATCGCAGAGTAGAGGAGGTAAGTCACAGCTATCCAAACCCAACCACAATGAATATAACTTATCCAAGCAGAGCCTAATTCAACGTAATGAGCCGCGACCGCTACTGCTGCACTCCCGATGGCCATGCAGAACATAGTAGAGCACAGTAGAGCGCAGAAACGCACCGAATAATAGTGTGTACCACGTGAGCCAATGCCATCCAAACATAACCAAAGCAAACGTAGCGTAAGCTAACGGAGCCCAACACAACCAAACGTGCGGAGACCGCTATTACTGTCCTCTCCAGAGTAGAGGAGAGTATAGTAGAGCAATGTAGTGCGCAGTTATCCACAGCATAGTAGCGTATAGCGCAAAGGTCAAAGGTAACCTACCCTAATGAAATAAAGCTTATCATAACCAAACGTAACCTAACTCAACCTAACGTGCCTACACCAATCTTGATGTCATCCCCCGATCAACGCAGAATATACTAGAGCACAGCAGAGAGCAGAAACCCGCGGCACAGCAGTGCAAACCACAAAAGTCGAAAATATGTTCATCTAGCCTGTCATCACCTAACCTAGCCAAACGAAGACTAACTCAACATAACGTACTGAGACCACCATTGCAGGCACCCACAGCGCCAAGCCAGGCATACTAGAGCACAGTAAAGCGCAGAGATCCACCGAACAGCAGTGTATAGCGCAGAAGTCGAAGCTATCCTTTACTAACCTCACCAAAGGTAACCTTACCAAACGCAACCTAACTCAACCTCACGCGACGAGACAACCATTGCTGGCAGCCACAGCGCCAAACACAGCAAATTACAGCACAGTAGAGCGCTGAAATCCTCCGCATTTCTGCGAATGGCACAAGAGTCGAAGATATCCTAACCTAACCAGACCTAACGTAACCAACCCAAGCGTAGGTTATCTCAACGCAAGGTGCCACTACCATTGCTCCTGGCCTCCGCAGAGGGAAGCAGAGTGTAGCAGTTCACAGTACATCACAAAAATGCAACGAATAACAGTGTACACCACGAAAGTCAATGGTAACCTGTCCTAACTTAGCCAAGACTAACCAAATCAAACGTAACAGAACACAACCAGAAGTGCTGCGATCACTATTTCTCGCCTCCCCCAGAGTCGAGCTGAGTATAGTAGAGCAATGCAAGGCGCAGAAATCCTCCGAATAGCTGTCTATAGCACAAAAGTCGAAGAAACCCTAACCGAGCCTTCCTGACCTAACCAAACGGAATGTAACACTGCTCAACCTAGCGTGCCGAGACCACTGTCACTGGACACGCCAAAGCCAAGCAGGGCATATTGGGACAAATTAAAGGCCAGAGGACCGCGAAATAGCAGTGTATAGCACGGAAGTCGAAGTAGCCCATCCTAACCTGGCCAAACGTGGCACAAACGAACGTAACGCAACCCAACCTATCATGACGAGACCACCGTTGCTGTCTTCCACAGAGACAAGCATAGTGTACTAGAGCACAGTAGTGCGCAGAAATCCAACGCATTGCAGGGAATAGCACCAAAGTCGAATATATCCTAACCTAGCCTGACCTAACCTAACAAAATCAAGCGTAGCATAGCTC
>NW_016908561.1:0-186127 GCF_001483705.2 Eufriesea mexicana | reverse complement strand
TGGTCAGGTTAGGTTAGGGCTTCTTCGACTTTTGTGCTATTCATTGCAATGCGGGGGATTTCTCCGAACTACTGTGCTCTAGCATACTCTACTTATTTCCAAGCAGAGCATATTAGAGCACAGTCGGACGCAAAAATCCGCCGCATGGCAGTGTAAATCACAAAAGTCATAGATATCCTAACCCAACCTTACCTAACCTAACCTTGGCAAACGTAACCTAACTCAAAGTAACGCGTCTATACCACTATTGCTGGCCCTCCCAGAGACAAGCTGAACGTATTAGAGGAGAGTACAGGGCAGAAATCCATAGAATCGCAGAGTAGAGGAGGTAAGTCACAGCTATCCAAACCCAACCACAATGAATATAACTTATCCAAGCAGAGCCTAATTCAACGTAATGAGCCGCGACCGCTACTGCTGCACTCCCGATGGCCATGCAGAACATAGTAGAGCACAGTAGAGCGCAGAAACGCACCGAATAATAGTGTGTACCACGTGAGCCAATGCCATCCAAACATAACCAAAGCAAACGTAGCGTAAGCTAACGGAGCCCAACAAAACCAAACGTTCGGAGACCGCTATTACTGTCCTCTCCAGAGTAGAGGAGAGTATAGTAGAGCAATGTAGTGCGCAGATATCCACAGCATAGCAGCGTATAGCGCAAAGGTCAAAGGTAACCTACCCTAATGTAATAAAGCTTATCATAACCAAACGTAACCTAACCCAACCTAACGTGCCTACACCAATCTTGATGATATCCCCCGATCAACGCAGAATATACTAGAGCACAGCAGAGAGCAGAAACCCGCGGCACAGCAGTGCAAACCACAAAAGACGAAAATATGTTCACCTAGCCTGTCATCACCTAACCTAGCCAATCGAAGACTAACTCAATATAACGTACTGAGACCACCATTGCAGGCACCCACAGCGCCAAGCCAGGCATATTAGAGCACAGTAAAGCGCAGAGATCCACGGAGCAGCAGTGTATAGCGCAGAAGTCGAAGCTACCCTTTACTAACCTATCCAAAGGTAACCTTACCAAACGCAACCTAACTCAACCTCTCGCAACGAGACAACCATTGCTGGTAGCCACAGCGCCAAGCACAGCAAATTACAGCACAGTAGAGCGCTGAAATCCTCCGCATTTCTGCGAATGGCACAAGAGTCGAAGATATCCTAACCTAACCAGACCTAACGTAACCAACGCAAGCGTAGGTTATCTCAACGCAACGTGCCGCTACTATTGCTCCTGGCCTCCGCAGAGGGAAGCAGAGTGTAGCAGTTCACTGTACACCACAAAAATGCACCGAATAACAGTGTACACCACGAAAGTCAATGGTAACCTATCCTAACTTAGCCTAGACTAACCAAATCAAACGAAACATAACACAACCAGAAGTGCTGCGATCACTATTTCTCGCCTCCCCCAGAGTCGAGCTGAGTATAGTAGAGCAATGCAAGGCGCAGAAATCCTCCGAATAGCTGTCTATAGCACAAAAGTCGAAGAAACCCTAACCGAGCCTTCCTGACCTAACCAAACGGAACGTAACACTGCTCAACCTAGCGTGCCGAGACCACTGTCACTGGACACGCCAAAGCCAAGCAGGGCATATTGGGGCGAATTAAAGGGCAGAGGACCGCGAAATAGCAGTGTATAGCACGGAAGTCGAAGTAGCCCATCCTAACCTGGCCAAACGTGGCACAAACGAACGTAACGCAACCCAACCCATCATGACGAGACCACCGTTGCTGTCTTCCACAGAGACAAGCATAGTGTACTAGAGCACAGTAGTGCGCAGAAATCCAACGCATTGCAGGGAATAGCACCAAAGTCGAATATATCCTAACCTAACCTGACCTAACCTAACAAAATCAAGCGTAGCATAGCTCCACGAAACGTGCCACAACCACAGCACCTAGCATCCCCAGAGCCCAGCAGAATGTAGCATTGCACAGTCGGCCACTGAAATCCACCGAATAACTGTGTACATCACAAAAATTGGAGATAACCTAACATAACCTGTCATAACGTAACGTAAAAGAACTTAGCATAGATGAACGCATTGTGCCGCGGCCGCTACTCCTGACCTCCCCAGACCCGAGTAATGTTGTAGAGCAGAGTGGGTCACAGAAATCCACCTAATGGCAGTGTATAGCACGAAAGTCGAAACCATCATAACCAAACGTAGCCTAGCCTAACTTAACCAATCGTAACGTAACACAACATAACGTGCCAGGGCCGCCATTGTCCGCCCCCCCGGAGTCGAGTAGGGTATATTTGAGCAATGTAGAGCGCAGAAATCCACCGGATGGCAATGTGTAGCGGAGAAGTCGAAAATATCACAACCGAACCTTACATAACCTGACCTAGAAAAACGTAGCGTAGCTCAATGTAACATGCCGCGACAACTGATCCTGGACTCCACAGAGCCAAGAAGAATGTAGTAGACCACAGTAGATCACAGATATCCACCGAATGAAAGTGTATAGCACGAAAGTCAGGGCTACCCTTACCAAACTTACCCTAACCTAACCTTACGTGACGTAACAAAACGTAACATAACACGAACTAACGTACCACGGCCACTATTGCACGCCTGTCCAGAGTCGATCAAGGTATAATAGAGCAATGCAGTTTGCAGAAATTCGACAAAGGGCAGTGTACAGCGTAAAAGTCAAAGAAACCTTAACCGAACCTTCCTAACCTAACCTAACGATACGTAACCTATCTCAACCTAACGACCCAGGACCACTGTTGCTCGCCTCCCCAGGTCCAAGCAGAATGTGCTAGAGCACAGTAGAGCGCAGAAATCCGCGGATAGCCTTGTACAGTGCAAGAGTCTAGACTATCCTATCCTATCCTCACCAGACGTAACAAATCGAAGCGTAGCACAGCACAGCCTAGCGTGCCGAGACAACTATTGATGGCCTCCTCAGACCCAAGTAGAATGTAATATAGCACAGAAGAACGCAAAAACCCTCCGCGTTCAGTGAATAGCACAAAGGCCGCAGATATTCTAACCAGGCCTAACTTAACCTAACAGAACGTAGCATAAATCAATATGACTTGCCGCGACCACTGCTCCAGGCCCCCACAGAGAAAAGTAGATTGTAGTAGAGCCCAGTGCATCACAGAAATCCGCCGAAGAACAGTGGAAGGCACGAAAGTCGGAGCCGCCAATCCTAACCTAGCCATACGTAGCATACGCGAACGCAGCCCAGATCAACCTAACCAGACGACACCACTACTGCGGCCTCCAGAGAGGCAAGCAGTATGTATTAGAGCACAGTAGTGCGCAGAAATCAACCGCATTTCTGTGGATAGCACAAAAGCCGTAGATATCCCAACCTAACCTGCCCTAACCTAACCTAACCAAACGTGGCATAGCTCAAAAAACGTCCGGCGACCACTGCGCCTGGCCTCCCCACGATCAAGCAGAATGTAGTAGAGCAGAGTAGATCACAGAAATCCGCCGAGTGACAATGAATAGCGCGAAGGTCGGAGCTATCCTGACCAAACATTGCCTAATCCAACATAACCGAAAGTAAAATATCAACGTTACGTGACAATACCACCGTTGCTCGCCTCCACAGATTCGAGCGGAGTATGGTAGGGCAATGTAGAGCGCGGACAACCTCCAAATAGCAGCGCATAGCAAAAATGTCAAAGAAATCTTAACCAAGCCTTCTTAGCTAAACCCAAAGGAACGAAACCATACTCTAGCTGACTTGCCGTGTGTGCTATTACTGGCCGTCACAGAGCCAAGCAGAAGACATCAGTGTACAGTAGAGTGCAGAAACGCACCAAATAGCAGCGTTTGGCACATAAGTCTACGTTATTCTATCATAACCTAACCAATCGTTACGTAAGCAAACGTACCTAAACACAAGCTAACGTGCCGAGACCACTACTGCTGGCCTCCCCAGTGTTGGGCAGAGTATAGTAGAAAAATGTAGAGCGCACAAATCCGCCGCATAGCAGTGTATGACACAAAAGTACAAGATATTATGTCCTTACATAGCCAAACATGTCATATGCAAACGTAGCCTAGCCAAACCTAACGCGCCGAGAACATTATTGCTGGCCTCCCCAGAGACAAGCGGAGAATATCAGAACGCAGTAGAGCACAGAAGCCGGAGGATAGCAGTGTAAAGCGCAGATGTTTGTACAGTTCTCTCCAAACCTCACCAAACGCAACATAACCATACGAAGCCTAACGCAACCTAACATGACCAGACTAATGTTGCTGACATCCACAGAGAGAAGCAGAACGTACTAGTGCACAGTAGGGCGCAGAAATCCAATGCATTGCAGTGAATGGCACAGAGGACGTAGTTACCCTAACCTACCCTGACCAAACCTAACCTAACCAAAGGTTGCGTAACTCAGCAGACCGTGCCGCGACCATTGCTGCCTGTTTGCACGGAGCCATGCAGAGTATAGTGGAGCAATGTAGATCGCAGGAACCCGCCGGATAATAGCGTATAGCACGATATTCGAAACCATCCTAACCAAACATAATATAACGAGGCCTAGTCAAACGGACGTTAACTTAACATTACTTCCCGCGGCTATTGCTGGCCTTCCCATGGCCAAGCAGAATATAATAGGGCACAGTCGAGTGCAGAATTGCTTCAAATAGCAGTGTATAGCACGACCGTCAAAGATAGCCTGACCGAGCTTGACATAACCTATCCTAACCAAGCGTGACTATCACGACCTACCGTGCCGCGGCAGCTATTGCTTGCCTCCACAGGGCCGAGCAGAGTATAGTAGAGCACAGTACAGCGCGGATATACGTCGCAATGCAGTGAATAGCTGAAAAGCAGTAGATACCCTAACCTAGCCTGACTCAATTTAACCTTACCGAACGTAGATTAACACAACATGACGTGCCGCGACCACTATTACTGGCCACCCCAGAGCCGAGCAGAGTATATTAGAGCACATTAGAGTGCAGAAATCCGGGGAATAACAGTGTATGTCACAAAAGTCAAAGTTGTACAATCCTAACCCAACCAAACGTAACGTAACCAAGCGCAGCCAAATCAAACCTAACGTGCCTACAACACCATTGCCGGCCTCCCAATCACCAAGCAGAACATATTAGAGGAAAGTAGAGCGCAGAAGCCCAAATAATATCAGAATGTAGCAGAAGAGTCGAAGCTATCTTAACCCGTCCCAAACTTACCTAACCTTACCAAACGAAACATAACTCGAACTAACGTGCCGAGACCACCATTGCTGACCTCCCCAGAGCGAGGCACAGCATATTGGAGCACACAGGAGGGCACATACCTACCGAACAGTAGTGCAGTGCACAAAAGACGTAGCAATCCTAGCATAACCTCACCAATTGTATCATAAACTAACGTAATGTAACTCAACCTAAGGTGACGCGACCACTATAGCTGGCCTCCCCAAAGCCAAGCAGAACATATTAGAAGAGTGTAGTGAGCGGAAATGCATAGAATTGCAGTTTATAGCAGAAAAGTCAAAGCTACCCACACCTAACCCAGAGAAGTGTAATATAACCAAGCGAAGCGTAGCTCAGAATAACGAGCCGCGACTACTATTTGCGGTCGCCCCAGGGTCAAGTAGTGTGCTATAGAGCACTGCAAAGCGCAGAAGCCCACAGAATAACAGTGTATATAGCGAAAATCAAAGCTATCCAGGCCTAACACTAGCAAACGTGACCTAATCACACGAAGCCTAACTCAACCTAACGTGCCGCGACCACTACAACTGGCATCCGCATAGCCAGGCAAAATATGCTAGAGCACGTCCACCGTATACCAGTGTACAGCACAAAAGGCGAAGCCATTCTAGCCAAACTTACCCTAACCTAACCGAGGCAATCGTAACGTAGCTCAACCAAACGTGCCACGAACACGAAGGCTGGCCTCCCCAGAGACAAGCAGAACATATTCCAGCATATTAGAGCGCAGAAGTCCACCGAATATAGGTGTTTAGCGTTAAAGATGAGGCTGTTATTTCCTAACCTAACTAATCGTCGCATAACCGAACGTAAGCTAACTAAAAATAACGTGCCAAGGCCACAACCGCTGTCCTCGCCGAAGAGAAGCAGAGCATGTTAGAGCGCAGCAAAGGGCAGGAATCCACCGAATAGAAGTGTAGGGCACAACAGTCAAAGCTATCCCATCCTATCCTTGCAGAACCTGACCTAACCAAACGTAATATAACACAACTTAACTTGTCGCAACCACTATTGCCTTCCTCCGCAGAGTCATCCAGAATTTATCAGGGGACAGTAGGGCGCAGAAATTCATCAAATGGCAGTGGAGGTTGCAAAAGTCGTGGTTATCCCAATCTAACCTGGCCTAACCTAACATAAACAAACGTAGCGTATGCCAGTTAGGCGTGCTGCGGCCCCTGCTGCCGAACTCCCCAGAGCCACGTAGAATATAGTAGAGCACAGTGGATCACAGGAACCCACCGGATAACAGTGTATGGCACGAAAGTCATACCTATCCAAATCAAACTTAACCTAACCTTACCTAACCAAACGTAACATAACACAAACCGATGTACCAATTCCACTGTTGCTCGCCTCCCAAGGGTCACGCAGAGTATGGCAGAGCTATGCATCGAGCAGAAATATACCAAATACCAGTTTATGGTGCAAAAGTCAGAGAAATCCTATCCATGCATTTCCTACCTACACTAACGGAACATAAAACAACTTAACCGAATGTGCCGGTACCACTATTACCGACCACCGCAGAGAGAAGCACAACATATTGGAGCGCAGTTGAGCGCAGAAATCCACCGAATGATGGTGAATGGCACGAAAGCCTAAGATATTCCGCCCTAACGTAACAGAAATTGCAATATGCAAACGTAGTCAAACTAAACCTAACGCGCCGATGCCTCTATTGCTGGCCTCCCCAGAGCCAAGTAGAATATACTAGATCACAGCAGAACGGAGAAATCCACCGTATTGCAGTGTACAGCACAAAATTCAAAGTTACCTGTCCTACCCTAACCAATTGCAACATAAGCAACAGTAACCTAACACAATCTAACGTGCCGCGAACACCATTGCTGGCCTCCCCCGAGCCAAGCTCGTCATATTAGAACAACGTAGGCCGCCGAAGTCCACCGTATAGCAGTGTATAGAAAGTCAAAGTCACCCCTTCATAACCTAACCAAGCGTATATGACAAACGAAACATAATGCAACATAGCCTGGCGAGAACACAGTTGCTGGACTCCCCAGAGCCAAGTGGCGCATATGAGAGCACAGTAGAACGCACAATTCAACCGAATAGCGGAGTACAGCTCAACAGTCAGAGCTACCGTACCCTAACATAATCAACCGTCATAAGACCAAACGTAACCTAACTCTCACAAATGTACCGCGTCCACCATTGCTGGCCTCTCAGTGCCGAGCAGAACATATTAGTGTGGAGTAGAGCACAGAAATCCATAGAACCGCTGTGTATAACAGAACACTCAAAGCCATCCGAACCTAACCTAAACAATTATTACCTAACCAAATGTAGCCTAACTCAACGTAACGTGCCGCTGCCACTATATCTGGCCTCCCTAGTGTCAGACAGAAGACAGTAGAGCACAGCAAAGTGCGGAAGTCCACCGGACAACAGTGTATAGCACAAAAGTCAAAGATATCATATCCTATCATAACCAAACGTCACATAGCCGAACATAACATGACTCAATCCAACACGCCGATACACCTATTGCTTGCCTCCCCAGTGCCAAGAAGAATACGTTAGAGCAGAGTAGAGCGCAGAAATCTCTCAAATAACAGTGTAAAGCGCGAATGTCAGAGCTACACTTACAAAACCTAACCAACGTAACGTATCCAAACGTAACACAGCATAACATGACGAGGCGTCTATTGCTGCTCTCCCAAGAGCCAAGCAGAACATATTAGAGGCGAGTAGAGCGCAGAAATGCACAGAATAGCAGTGTACAACACAAAGGCCGAGCTACCCCATCCTAACCTAACCAGCCTTATCATAACCGAACATAAGAGTACTAAAGGTAGCGTGCCGAGGACACTACTGCTGGCTCCCTCAGAGCCAAGCAGAACATACTAGAGCAGAGTAGGGCGCAGAAATGCACCGAACAGCAAAGTATAGCTCAAATGGCAAAGCTACCCTTGACTTTTGATGACGCAACTACTATTGCTGGCCTGCACAGCGCGAAGCAGGATATAGTAGAGCGCAGCAGAGCGCAGAAATCCACCGAAAAACAATATACAGCACGGATGCCAAATCTATGCTGACCGCACTGATCGTTCCCCAACCTAACCAAACGTAACCGAACACAAACCAGCTCGCCGGGACCAATACTGCAGGCCTCCCAAGAGCTAACATGTACATATTAGATGAGAGTAGAGCGCAAAAATCCATAGAATAGTTGTCTACAGAGCAAAAGTCGAAGCTATCCTATGCTAACCTATCCAGCCGTAATATGACCAAACGTACCCTAACACAAACTAACAAGACGCGACCACAGTTGCTGGCTTCCCCAGAGCCAAGCAGAACATACGAGAGCACAGTACAATTTTGGAATGCGCCGAATAACAGTGTACGGCTCATAAGTCAAAGCCACCCTTTCACACCTTAACCAAGAGTGACACAACGAAGCCTAACCAAATTCGACCTAATGTGTCGAGACCACTATAGCCGGCCCACACAAGAGACGAGTGGAACATAGTGGAGGAGAGTAGAGCGCAGAAATCCATGGAATAGTTGTGTACAGCACAAAAGTCTAAGCGATCCTATCCTAACCAATGCAACCGTAACATGAACAAACGTAACCTAACTCAATCTAACGTGACGCGACCACTATTACTGGCATCCCCAGGACCGAGCAGACTACAGTAGAGCAATGTAGAGCACAGAAATCCACCGAAGAGCAGTGTATATCGCAAAAGTCAAACTTAACCTATTCCAACCTTATCAAACGTAGCGCAACCAAGCGCAACATAATCCAACCAAACGCGTCTAGGCCACTGCTTCTGGCATCCCCAGTGCCATGCGGAATATTCCATACCACAGTAGAGCGCAGAAATCCACCGGAGAGCACTGTATAGCGTAAAAGTCGAAGATATTGTAGCACAACCCTGCCCAACCTACCCTAAAGGAACGTAATCGAATTCAACCAGTATTGTTTACCTCCGCAGAGACAGGCAGAGCATATCGGGGGCGTGTAGTGGGCAGAAATCCATAGAATCGCAGCTTATAAGAGAAATGTCGAAGCCATCCATACCTAACACAAGACAACATGAACAAACCAAACGTAGCCTAGCTCAATGCATCTTGCCGTGGCCACTATTTCTGGCCTCGCCGGGTCGAATCAGAAGGTATCGGGGCACAGTGGGTCGCAGAAAACCACCTGATAACTGTGTATAGAGCGATATTCAAAGCTATCCCAGCCGAACACAACATAACCTAACTTAACCAAACGTAGCCTAACACAAACTACCGTGCCGAGACCACTATTGCTGGGCTCCCCAGAGTGGAGCAGAACACAGTAGAGGAGGGTAGCGCTCAGAAGTCCGCAGAATCGCAGTGTACAGCGGAAAAGTCAAAGATACCCGAACCAAACCTAAACTAACGTTACCTAACCAAACGTAGCCTAACTCAACATAACGTGACGCAGCCACTACTACTGCAGTCCTCAGAGACAAGCATGACGTACTAGAGTAGTGAAGGGCGCAGAAATACATAAAATCGCAGTTTGTGTCTCAGTAGCAGGAGCTACACCATCCTAACCTGACCAAACGTAACAAAACAGAATGTAACCGAACTCAACCTAACGTGCCGGGGAGACTTTTAATGGCATCCGCGGAGCCGCGCAGAAATCCACCGAAGAGCATTGTATAGTACAAGGGTCAGAGCCATCATATCCTAACCTACCCAAACGTGACATAACCAAGCGTATCCCAACAAAGTCTTTTATGCCGCGACCACTATTTCTGGCCTCCGCGGCGCCGAGCAGAAAATAATAGAGGAGCGTAGTGCACAGAAATTCATAGAATCGTAGTGCATAGAAGAAAAGTCAAAGCAATCCGAACCCAACCCAAACTAGCGTAACCTAACCAAACGTAGCAAAGCTCAACATGACGAGCCGCGACCACTATTTCTTGTCTCCTAGTGGACAATCAGGATGTAGTAAGGCACAGTAGAGTGCAGAAATCCACCTAATGGCGATGTACAGCAAACAAGCCAAAGCTACCCTAACCGAACTTTACGGAACCTAACCAAACCGAAAGAAACCGTGCTCAACCTCTAGTCCAGAGACCACTGTTGCTGTCCCCCCAGAGACACGCAGAATATACTAGTGCAAAGTAGATCGCAGAAGTCCTCGACGTTGCAGCGTAAGGCACAAGAGTATATACAACATAACATATCCTGACTTAAAATAACCAACGCAAACGTAGAATAACGTAGCATAAGGTGCCGAGACCAATATTGCTGCCTTTCCCAGAGCCAAGCCGAACATATCAGAGCACAGTGGTGCACAGAAATCCAGCGAATACCAGTGTACGGGACAAAAGTCAAAGTTATCATATCCTAACATAGCCAAACGTACCGTAACCAAGCGTAACAAAACTCAACCTTAAGTGATGACACCTCTGCTCCTGCTCTCTCCAGAAACAAGTAGAACATATTAGAGGAGGGTAGAGCACAGGAGTCCACAGTACCGCAGTGCATGGCACAAAAGTCAATGCTACCGTATCCTAGCCTAACCAAACGTAACACATCGAACGTGGCAGATCTAAACCCAGCGCGCCGAGTACACCCTCGTTTGCCTCCCCAGAGCCAAGCAGAACATTCTAGAGCACAGTAGAGCGCAGAAGTCCACCGATCAGCAGTGTATAGCACAAGAGTCTGAGCCACTCTGTTCAGCATAACGAATCGTGGCACTCCCAAATGTCACCTAACTGTACCTGACGCACTGCGACCACTAATGCTGGCATCCCCGGAGACGTGCAGTAAATATTATAGGAGAGCCGAGCGCAGAAATCCATTGAATCGCAGTGTACATCAGAATAGTCAAAGCCATCCAAACCTAACCCGAACTAACATAACCTAAACGAACGTAGCCTCTCTCAATGTAACGTAAAGCGACCACTGTTTCTGTCCTCCACAGGGCCAAGAAGAATATAGTAGGGCACAGTAGGGCGCAGAAACCCAACGGAGAGTAGCGTATAGTTCGAAAGTCAAGCCCATCCTGACAGAGCGTAACGTAACCTAATCTATCCAAACGTAATATTGCTCAACCGAATGCGGCGAAAGACAATTGCTGTCCTCCCAAGTGCCAAGCAGAGAATATTAGAGCAAAGTGGAGTGCAGAAATCCACCGAATAGCAGTTTATAGCACAAAAGTGAAAGATATGCTGTCCTAAACTAACGAAACGTAACGTATCCAGGCGTAACATACGACAGCCTATCGTGCTGAGACCGCTGCTGCTGGCCACCCCAGAGCAAAGCAGAACACAATGGAGCGCATTAGATAGCTGAATTCCAACGAATAGCACTGTATAGAACAAAAATGGAGACTATCATATCAAAACATAGCAAACCTTCACATAACCAAACGTAACATAGCTCAACCCAACGTGACGGGGCTACAGTTGCTGGCGTCCCCAGGGCTTAGCAGAACATATTAGAGGAGAGTAGAGCACAGAGATAGGAAGAATCGCAGTGTATAGCTCATAAGTCAAAGATACAGCATTCTAACCTAACCAAACGTAACAAAGGCGAACGTAACCGTACTCAGCCAAATGTGCCGGCGACACTATTGCTGGCTTCCACAGAGCCGCGCAGAAATCCACTGTACAGCAGTGTATATCACAAAATTCAAGGCCGTCCTGTCCGAACCTATCTAATCGTGGCATAGCCAAACGTAACCTTTCTCTACCGAACGTGCCGCAACCACTACTGCTGGCCTCCCCAGGGCCAAGCGGAATGTACTAGAACGCAGTAGATCACAGTAATCCACTGAACAACAGTGTAAAGCACGAAAGACAAAGCTACACTCTCCGAACATAATATAACCTAACCTAACCAAACGTAACCGTTCTCAACCTATCTTGCAGTGAACAGTATTGCTGGCCTCCAGAGAGCCAAGCAGAAAATATTACAGCACGGTAGAGCGCCGAATTCCACAGACTAGTAGTTTATAGCGCAAGAGTCAAAGCTATCCTATCTTAACATATCCAAACTTAATGTGGACTAGCGTAATCTATCACGGACTAACGTGCCGAGACTACAATAGCTACACATCCCAGAGCCAGGCGGGACATATATGAGGGTAGTGGAACGTAGAAGTCCATGATATCGCAGTGCATGGCACAAAGGTCAAAGTTACTCTATCCAAACCTAGCCAAACGTAACATAGCAGAACGTATACTGGCTCAGCCTACAGTTCCGAGGACACAATTGCTCGCCTCCCCAGGGCCAAGCCGAATATAGGAAAGCAAAGTAGAGCGCACGAATCCACCGAATGTATGTGTATAGCACGAAAGTCGAAGCTTTACTTACCGAACGCATCTTAACATATCTTAACCAAACGTGACATAACACCGCCTAACCTGCCAAGACAGCTATTTCCGAACTCCGCAGAGCCAAGCAGAATATACTAGAGCACAGTAGAGTGCCGAAGTCCGCCGCATTGCAGAGTAAAGGACAAAAGTCAGAGTTACCCTATACTAACCTACCAAAGCGTAAAATGAACAAACGTAAGCTAATCGAACTCGGCGTGCCTAGACCACCATTTCTGGCACCTCCATCGCGAAGCAGAACATATTAGAGGAGAGTAGATCGCAGTCCTATATTAAGACCAATATTGCTGACCCCCCAGAGCCAAGCAAAATAAACTATAGCAGAGTAGAGCGCAGAAAACCGCCGCATTGCTGCGTAAAGCCAAAAACGCAAAGATATCCAGACCCAACCTGACCTAACCTATCCTAACCAAACGTAGCCCCACCCAGCGTAACGTGCAGAGACCACTATTTTTGTCATTCCCGGGGCAAAGCTGAACATATTAGAACACAGTAGAGCGCCGAAATCCACCGAGTAACTGTATATAGCACAAAAGACAAGGCTACCCTCCACAAACCAAACAAACCGTGTTATAGGCGAACGTAACTTAACACAACCAAAGGAGCCTCGACTGCTATTGCTGGCCTCGCCAGAGTCGAGGAGGGCATAGTAGAGCACTAAAATCCACCGAAAAAACGTGTATATAACGAAAGTCGAAGCTATACAATACTAACCCAAATGAACATAACCTTAGCGAACGGTACCTAACTGAACCTAACGTGCAGAGACCAGTATTGCTGGCCTCCACATCGTCGAGCGGAGCATATCAGAGCAATGTGCAGCGAGGGAAAGCACTGAATTGCAGTGTATAGCACAAACGTCAGAAACATTCTATTATAACCTGATCTAGCGTAACACGCCAAACGTAAACAAACGAAACCTAACGAGCCTAGAACACTATTGCTGGTCTCCCCGTTGCCAAGCAGGACACATTAGACGTCAGTAAAGCGCCGGCGTGCATAGAATAGCGGTGCATATCGGAAATACCAAAGCAAACCTATCCTAGCCTAACCAAGCTTAACTTAATCGAACGTGACATAACTGAAGCTAACGTGCAGCGACAGCTGTTACTGGCCTCCACAGAATCGACCAGAGCATAGTAGAACACTGTAGAGGGCAGAAATCCGCAGAATAGGAGTGTACAGTGCAAATGTCAACGTTAACCTATCCTAATCCAAACGAACGTAGCATAACCGAAAGCAACCTAACCCAACCTAACGTGCCTAGACCATTGTTGCTGGCGTGCGTATCTCCAAGCAGAACATATTAGAGGAGAGTTGAGCCCCGAGACCCATGGGAAGGCAGTGTATAACAGAAGAGTCAAAGCAATTCTAACCTAACCCAAACTCACCTAACCGAGCCAAACGTGACCTAACCGAACCTAACGTGCCGAGGCGACCACTGCTGGAATCCCCAGAGCCGAGCACAGCATATCAGAGCACAGTGGAACGCAGAAGTCTACCGAATATCGGTGTATAGCACAGGAGTCAAATTTACCCGTTTCTAACCTAACTGACCTTAACATAACCCTACGTAACCTGACAAAACCTGGCGTGCCCAGACCGTTATTGATGAACTCCCCAGGGCCAAGCAGAATATAGGACGGAGTAGAAGAGCGCAGAAATGCACCGAATGACAGAGTACGGCACGAAAGTCGAAGCTATCCATACATAACCCAAACAAACGTAACCTAACCAAACGTAGCTTAACTCAACATTACGTGCCGATACCACTGTTGCTGGGCTCCACATAGCCACGTAAGGCATATTAGAGGACAGCAGAGAGCAGAAATCATACTAATAGTAATGTATAGTGCAAAAGACGTAGCTACCATAGCAAAATTTAACAAAACCAAGCCTAACCGAACGTAATGCAACTCAACCTAACGTGCCGATTGCAATACTGCTGGCCTCCCCAGAGCCAAACAATATCTTCCAGACCACAGTAGAGCGCAGACATCCACCGAACAGCTGTGTAAATCGTAAAGTTAATGCTATCCTAACCAAAGGTAGCCGAACCTATCCTAACTGAACACAACTTAGGGAAACCTGACGCGCCACGGCCACGAGTCTCACGACAGCCAAGCCGAATAAAGCAAGCAACGAAGATCGCGAAAATCCTACCGAATAGGAGTGTGCAGCACAAAAGTCAAAGTTACCCTAACCATACGCAGCCTAACATATCCTAACCAAACGTAACACAACTCAACCCAAATTGCACAGATCATTATTGCTCGCCTTCTCAGAGCATAGCAGAATATAGTAGAGCACAGTAGAGCGAGGAAATCCGCCGCATTGCAGCGTACAGCACGAAAGTCCAAGATGCCCTAACCAAACATGTCCTAACTTAACCTGGTCAAACATAGCCCGGCACAACCTAACCTGTCGCGACCAGTATTGCCGTCCTGCGCAGTGCCAAGCAGAATATATTAGAGAGTGGCAGAGCACGGAAGCCCATATAATAGCACTCTGCAGCAGATATGCCAAAGCTATGAAAAAATAACCCAGACTAACTTAACCCACCAAACGTAGCCTATCTAAGCATAACGTGCTGCGACCACTACGGCCGGACTACCCAGGGCCTAGCAGAGTATAGTAGAGAGCAGTAGAGCGCGGATCGACAGAGTAGCAATGTATACCGCAGAAGTGAAAGCTACCATATCCTGTCCTAACCAAACGTAACATAACCAAATGTAAGATAATCCAACCTAACGTGCCAAGGCCACTACTTGTGGCCAACACAGAGCCAAGCAGAGTATTCCAGAGCAAAACATTGCGCAGAAATCCACCGTATTCCAGTGTACAGCGAAAAGCCAGGGATACCCTAAACAAACAATGCCGAACCTAACCTAATCCAGCGTGGCCTACCTTAACATAAAGTGTCGGGACCACTATTGCTTGCCTCCCCACATCCAAGCAGAACACATTAGAGCACAGTAGAGCGCAGAAGTCCGCCGAATAGAAGTATACAGCGCAAAGGTCTGAGTTACTCTCTCCTATCGTAACAAATAGTAGTATAACCAAACGTAGCCTAACTCAGCCTAACGTCACGCAGCAACTGTTGCTGGTCTCCCCAGAGCAAAGCAGAATATTTTAGAGTAGTGCAGAGCGCAGAAAGGCATTTAATCTCAGAGTATGGCAGAAAAGTGAAAGCCATCCGTACCTAACCCAAGCCGACATAACATAACCAAACGTAGCATATCTCAGTCTAACCTGTCGAGACCACTATTATTGGCCTCTCTACAGACGGGCAGTGTATAATATAGCAACGTGGATCGTACGAGTCCACCGAATTCTAGGGTATAGCTAAAAAGTCAGAGCTACCCTATCCTTACCTGACCAAACGTAATATAACGAAACGTAGCACATCCTAACCTTACGAGCCGAGACCACTGTTGCTGGCATCCCCGGAGCCAATCAGAACATAGTGGAGCACAGTAGAGCGCAAAACTTCGACGCATCGCAGTGCACAGCGCAAAAGCCAAAGAAACCATGACATAACATGTACCAACCAAACCTAGCCAAATACAGCTTATCCCAAAATGATTAACCGCGACCACTATTTCTGGACTCCCCAGGGCCAAGCAGAATATAGTAGGGCAGAGCAGAGATCAGTAATCGACCGAAAAACGATGTATAGCACGAAAGTCAAAGCCTTCCATACCAAACACAAACAAACGTAGCATAACCGCGCGTAGCCTAGCTCAAACTGACGTTGCGAGTGCAGATCTTCTGGCCTCCTCAGAGCCGAGTAGAGTATTGCAGGGCAAGGCAGAGCATAGAAATCTACCTAATAGCAGAGTATAGCACAAACTTGATGGTTATTCTATCCTAACCTAATAAAACTCAACATACCAAATGTAACATAACAGGACCTTACGTGCCTAGACTACTACTGTTGGACTTCCCATAGCCAAGCAGAGTATATTGAAGGAGAGTGGATAGAAGGAGAACACAGAATGGCAGTGCGCAGCAGACAAGTCAAAGCTCCTCCATCCAAACCCAAACTAATATAACAAAGCCGAACGTAAACTGCCTCAACATATCGTGCCGAGACCACCATTGCTGCTCCCGCCCCCAGAGCCAAGCGGAGCATATTAGCTGAAAGTAGAGTACGGAAATCCATAGGATAGCTGTGTATAGGACAAAAGTCAAAACTACGCAGACATAACTTAACCAAACGTAGCATAACCATACGTAATATAACCCCACCTTACGTGCCGAGTCCACTATTCCTGGCGGCCCCAGAGCCGAATAGACCTTATCATACCAGAGTAGAGCGCTTGAATCTACCGAATGACAGCGTATAGCACGAAAGTCGAAGCAATCGTTACCGAATTCATTCAGACATGTCCTAACCGACCGGAACATAACTGAAACTTACGTGCGGAGACCCCGCTTGATGGCCTCCCCACATCCAAGCAGAACATATTAGAGCGCAGTGGCGTGCAGAAGACCACCGAATGGCAGTGTATAGCACAAAAGTGGATACTATCCTTATCAGACCTAACCTAACCTAGACAAGCCAAACACAACCTAACTCAACCTAACGTGACGAGGCCACTTATACTTCCCTCCGCAGAGTCAAGCAGGATATATTCGAGGAGAGTAGATCACAAAAGTCAACAGAATCGCAGTCCATAGCACAACAGGAGGCTCAACCCTACCCAAACGTAGCCAAACGTAACAAAACCGAACGTTGCTTAACTGAACCAAGCGCGACGAGGCCACTATTGCTGGCATCGCCAGAGACAACCAGATGCTAGCGGTGCAATGCCGTGCGCAGATATCGACCGAATAGCAGACTACAGCACAAAAGTCAAAGCCAACCATGCCAAACCTGCCCTAACCTAACCAAACCAAACGTAGCCTTACGAAACCAACCGTGCCGAGAATAGTAATGCGTGCCTTCCCAGAGCCAAGCAGAGCATATGAGAGCGATCTAGAGCGCAGAAATCCATCGAATAACGGATTATAGCGTAAAAGTCAAAGCTACACTGTCCTAGCCTAACAAAACGTAAAAAAACCGAACGTCATCTAACACAGCCTAACGTGCCGATACCTCTATTGCTTGCCTCCCTAGGGCCAAGCTGAACATACCAGAGCGCAGTAGAATGCAGAATTTCAACGCATAACAGTTTACACAACGAAAATCATTGCAATCCGAACCTAGCCCAAACTAATATAATTTAGCCAAACGTAGCCTAACCCAAAGTAACGTGCCGAGATCAAAATTATTGGCCTCCCCCAAGTCGGGCAGAGTGGAATAGGGCAATGTAGAGGGCAGAAATCTACCGAATAGCGGTGTATAGCGTAAAAGTTACAGCTGCCCTATCCTAACTTGCCCGACCGCCACATTGTCGATCGTAGCCCAGTAATACCTATCGTGTCACGACCACTATTGCTGGCATTCCCAGCGCCAAGCAGAGCATATTAGAGCATAGCAGATGGCATAAATCCAACGAATAGCTGTGTATAGCACACAAGTCAAAGCAAATCTGACCAAACCTATCCAGACCAACCTAAACAAACATAACATTACTCAACCAAACATGCCGATAGCACTATTCCTGGCGCCGACAGGGACAAGCAGAAAGTGATAGCGCACAGAAGAGCACAGAAGTTCATAGAATAGCAGTATGTAGCACAGAAGTCGAAGCTCTCCTATCCTAACCTAGCCAAACGTAACGTAGCCAAACGTAACACAACTCTCCCTCACGTGCCTCGAAAGATATCTCTGGTCGCCCCAGAGTGGAGCAGAGAATAGCAGAGCAACGTAGAGGGTAGGAATCCACCGAATAGCAGTGTGTAGCTCAAAAGTAGTAGCAGTTCCAGCCTATCCCAGCCAAACGTGGCATAACCAAACATACGCTATTCCAACATGACATGGCGTTGCGGCTGTTGCTCGCCTTCCCAGGGCCAAGCTTAAAATATTAGGGCACAGTAGGGCACATGTATCCGACGAATAGCGGTGTATATAGCAAGAGTCATGGATCTCCTAACCTAATTTTAAATAACCTAACATATCTCACATACCTCGCACAAAATAATGTGCCGAGACCACTATTGCTGGCCTTCGCAGAGCAAATCTGAACAGGTTCGAGCCGAGTTCAATGAGGGAATCTACTTTATAGCGCTGTATTGCACAAAACTCAAAGCTAAGCTTGTCCTAACCTAGCCGATCGTGCCATAGCTGAACGTAGCATAGCTCAACCTAACGTGACATGACCAGGATTGCTGGCCCCCACGGAGCAAAGCAGAACATATATGTGGATAGTAGGACGCAGAAATACTTAGAATCGCGGTATACGCCAGAAAAAACCAAGGTTACCTGTCTGAAACCAAACAAACGGAACCTATCCAAACATAGCCTAACTCAGCATCCCGCGCCGCGAACACTATTTCTGGAATCCCCACGGCGAAGCAGAATATAGTCGAGCAGTGTAGAGCGTAGAAATCCACCGAATATCGATGTATACCAAGAAAATCATATCTGTCCAATCCTAACGAAGCCTAACTTTATGAAGCCAAACGTAGCCTAACTGACGCGAACGGCCCGAGACCCCTACTACTGGTCACCCCAAGGTCGAGCAGAGTATAGTAGAGCGACGTAGAGCGTAGAAATCCACCGAAAGACAGTGTACAGCACAAAAGTGGAAGGTACCATATCCCAACCTATCCAAGCGTAATATAACCAAACGCAACATAACATAACCTTACGTGCCGAGACCACTATTGCAAGCATCTCCAGAGCCTAGCAGAATTTACTACAGCACGGTAGAGGGTATAAATCCACCAAATAGCGGCGTGCAGCACAAGACTCATAGTTATGCTAACCAAACCATGACCACACTAACGATTCCAAACGTAGACCATCTAACCCTAACGAGCCGGGACAACTATTGCTGGCCTCCTCAGAGACAAGCAGCATATACAAGTGCAAAGTAGATGGCAGTTATCCGCCGAATTGCAGTTTATAGCTCAGGAGTCAAAGATATCTTAACGTAACCTGTGCTAACCTAACCTGACAGGACGTAGCGTAACCAAACGTAACGAGACGAGAATACTACAGCTGCCCTCCTCAGAGACAAGCATAGCATACTAGAGCAATGTAGAGTTTAAAAATCCACCGAATAGTGGGGTATTGCGCACAACTCATATCTTTGGTCTTCCAACCGAACCAATCGTGAAATATCCAAACGCATCATAACTGATCCTAACGTGGCTCGACCACTATTGCTGGCTTCCCCAGAGCCAAGCAGAACGTTATAGAGCACATTAGAGCGCAGGAATTCGCCGTAGAGCAGTGTCCAGCACAAAAGCCAAAGCTATCATTCCCAAACCTAACCTAACCTGACCTAACCAAACGTAACCTAACGTAACCTATCGTGCCAGGACCGCCATTTTCCGCTTCCCCAGAGTCCATTAGAGTATAGTAAAGCAATGATAAGGGCAGATATCCACCGAAAAGCATTGTACATCGTAAAAGGGAAAGTTATCCTATCCTAATCTAACCAAACGTGCCTTAACCAAACGTAGCCTAACTCCACCTAACTTGCCGAGAACACTATTTCTGAGCTCCCCGGAGGGGAACAGAACGTGGTAGACGAGAGTAGTGTGCAGAAATCACCTAATCACAGTGAGCATCACGAAAGTGAAAGCTATCCTTACAGTACCTAACATAACCCAACTTAGACAAACGTAACGTCACACAATCTAGTGTGCCGCGATCAGTATTGCTGGCTTCCCCAGAACGAAGCAGAAGGTACTAGTGCATAGCAGAGCGCAGAAATCCTCCGAATAGCAGATTACAACACAATACTCAAAGCAATACTTCCCTAACCTAGCCACTCGTGACATAGCCGAACTATCCTGACTATACCTAACATGCTGCAAGCACTATTGCTGCCCTCAAGCAGCCGATCGTAGCACCCTCGAATGGAGTAGTGCACAGAAATCCATAGAACCGCAATGTATAGCAGAAAAGGCTGGGATACCCGAAGCTAACCCAAACACACGTAACATAGCCAAACGTAGCCTTACTCAACATAAAGTGCCGCGACTACTATTATTGGCCTCGCCGGGGCCAAGCAGAAAATAGTAGAAGAAAGTAGAGCTCAGAAATTCGCAGAATAGCAGTGCACAGTAAAAAAAGTCGAAGCTACCATGTCCCAACGTAATCAACCCTAGGACAACCAAACGTTACCTAACTCAATCAAACGGGACGCGACGACTATTACTGGCCTCCACACAGCCGAGCAGAACATATTATAGGAGAGTAGAGCACAGAAATCCATTAAATTGCAGTGTATTGTAGAAGAGTCAAAAGCTATTCATACCTAACATCGAAGCTAACCCAAACACACGTAACATAGCCAAACGTAGCCTTACTCAACATAAAGTGCCGCGAATACTATTATTGGCATCGCCGGGGCCAAGCAGAAAATAATAGAAGAAAGTAGAGCTCAGAAATTCGCAGAATAGCAGTGCACAGTAAAAAAAGTCGAAGCTACCATGTCCCAACGTAATCAACCCTAGGACAACCAAACGTTACCTAACTCAATCAAACGGGACGCGACGACTATTACTGGCCTCCACACAGCCGAGCAGAACATATTATAGGAGAGTAGAGCACAGAAATCCATTAAATTGCAGTGTATTGTAGAAGAGTCAAAAGCTATTCATACCTAACACATACCAACGTAACCAACCAAACGTAGCATAACTCAACCTAACTTCCCCAGGCCAAAATTGCTGGTCTCCCAAGAGCAAAACAGAAGATACTAGAGCACAGTAGAGCGCAGAAGTGCACCGAAGAGCAGTACGTGGCAAAAAAGTCAAAGATATCAGGTCCGAACGTAACAAACCTTAAGGCAGCCGAGCGTAACCCAACTCAACATAACTCGCCGCGAAAACTATTGCTGTCCTCCCCTTGAGCCGAGCAGAACATGTTAGATGGGAGTAGAGCTCATGGATCCACATAATCGCTGTGTATTGCAGTAAGTCAGAGCCGCACAAACCTAACCCAAACCAACATAACCTAACCGATTGTAGCCTATCTCATCATATGGTGGCGCGACCACTAATGCGGGCCAACCCAGGGCCAAGCAGAATACACTGGAGCACAGTAGAGCTCAGAAATCCACCGGATAGCAGTATGTAGCACGAAAGTCGAAACTACCCAAGCCTAACTAACACTAGCCTGACCTAGCCGAACGTGACATACCTCAGCCTTGCGTGCAGTGGACACTATTGCTGTACTCACCAGAGCCAAGCAGAAAGCATTAGAGCAGAGTTGAGTGCAGATATCCACCGAAGAGGAGTATATAGCGCAAAAGTCGAAGCTGTACTATACTAACCTAAGCAAACGTAGCATAGCCTAGCGTAGCCTATCTCAAAACTAAGGTACCGCGACCAGTATCGCTGGCCTCCGCGGAGACGAGCAGAACGTGCTGTAGGAGAGCAGAACGCAAAAATCCACAGAGTCGAACTGCACAGCAGGAGAGTCAAAGCTATCGGAACATAACCCATACCAACGGAACCTAAGCAAACGTAGCTCAACGAAGCGTAAAGTGCCGGGACCACTGATGACGGCCTCCCCAGATCGAAGCAGAACGTACTAGAGCACCGTAGATCGCAGGAATGTAACGAATACTGCTGGTAGCAAAAAACTCAGTGATATCCAGGCCTAATCCATCCTAACGTAACCTAAACGAACGTAGCCTGAATAAACAGAAAGTCCCGCAAACACTATTGCTGGGATCCAGGCAGATGGACAGAACTTAGTATTGGACTGTAGGGCTCAGGAATCCATAGAAACGCTGTCTATAGCAGAGAAGTCGAGAATACCCAAACTTGACGCATACAAGCATAACCTAAACAAACGTAGCCTAACACGACACAACGTGCCGCGACCAGTATTGCTGGCCTCGCCAGGACCAAGCAGAATGTAATAGAGCACAGCGGAGCCCAGAAATGCGCCGAAAAGCAGTGAATAGTGCGAAAGCCAAAGCTACCATGACCGAACATAACATAACCTAACCAAACCGAACGCAACGTATCTCAACCTAACGTGCCGAGACAACTATTGCTGGGCTCCCCAGTGCCAAGCAGAATATATTACAGCACAGTAGAGCGCAGAAATTCACAGAAGAGCAGAGCGCAGCACACAACTCGTAGCTGTCCTGTCCTAAACTAACCAAACGTAACGGAATCAAACGTAGCAAAACTCAGCCTAACGTGCCGGGACCACTACTGCTGGCCTCCCAGGGCCAAGCGGACTATAGTACTGCACGATGGGGCGCAGAAATACGCCGAATAACAGTGTCCAGCGGGATAGCCAATGCTATCTTAGATGAGCGTAACACAACTTATCAAAGCCAAACGTAACCGCTCTCTGCCTAGCGTGCCGAGACCACCATTGCTGGCCTCGCCAGGGCCAAACAGAGAATATTAGAGCAGAGTAGAGCGCCCAAATCCACCGCATTGTAGCGTATAGCACAATAGCCGAAGATATCCTGATATAAACTGACCTAACCCATCCTAACCTAACGTAGCCTTTCTCATCATAAAGTGCCGAGACAACAACTGCTGGCTTCCCCAGATTCTAGCAGAACGCCCTAGCGCACAGTAGAGCATAGCAATGCTCCTAATAGCAGTGTGTGTCATAGAAGTCGAGGCCATCCAGTCCTAACATAGGATAGGGAGGCCAGGAGCAGTGGCCACGTCATGATAGGCTTAGTTATGTTACGTTCGGCTATATTACGATTGACTAGGTTTAGGTAGAACAGCTTTGACCTTTGCGCTCTGCACTACTTTTCGATGGACTCCTGCTCTCTGCTCTGCTCTAGTGTGTTCTGCTTGGCTCTGTGCATGGCAGCAATATAGGTGCCTGCACGTTAGGACGTCTTAAGCTGCGTACGGTTACGCTACCTTAGCTAAGGTTAGGACGGGATAGCCTTCACTATTGCGCTATACACTGATTTTCGGTGTTTTTTTGTGATCTACTGCGCTCTGATATGCTCTGCTTTGCTCTTGTGATGCCAGAAGTGGTGGCCGAGGCGCGTTAGTTTGAGTTTGGTTACGTTTGGTCATGTTACGTCTGTTTGCGTTAGGTTTGGACATCTTTGGCTTTTCTGCCATTCACTGAGATTTTATGGACTCCTTCGCTCTACTCTCCTGTAGTATGTTCTGCGTGGCTATGTTGAGGCCAGCGAAAATGTTCTCGGCACATTAGGATTAGTTGGGTTACGGGCGGCTATGTTACGTTTGCCTAAGTTAAGACAGGGTAGCAATGACCTTTGTGCCATACACTTCCATTCGGTAGATATCAGCGCTCTGCCGTGCTCTGACATGTTCTGCTTGGCTCTGTGGAGGCCAGAAATTGTGGCCTCGTCACGTTAAATTAATTTACGTTACTTTTGCATATCTTACGTTTGGTCGCATAAGGATTGGACAGCTCTGTCTTTCGTGCTATACACTGTTATTTGGTGGACACCTGCTCTCTAATGCGATCTACTATATTCTGCATGGCCCTGGGCTGGCCAGCAGTAGTAGTCTCGGCACGTTAGGTTGAGTTCGGTTACGCTTTGCTATGTTACGGTTGGATAGGTTAGGATATGATAGCATTGGCTTTTGTGCTATACGCTGCTGTTCGGTGTATTCCTGCGCTCTACTGCCCTCTAGTCCGCTCTTGCTGACTCCGGGTGTGGTTGGGTAGCAATAGTGTCCTCGGCACGTTTGGTTGTGTTCGGTTACTTTCGCTTATGTAACATTTGGTTAGGTTATGGCATGGTAGCTTAACTTTTGTGATATACACTGGCACTCTATGGATTTCTGCGCTCTGGTCTCCTCTGGTATATTCCGCTTGGCTCTGGGGTGGCCAGCGATACTGGGCTCGCCACATTAGGTTCAATAATTTTGCGTTTCTTTATGTTACTATCGCTTTGGTTACGATAGGTTAGCTTTGACTTTTGTTCTACGCACTGCTATTCGGTGCATTTCGGCGCTGTGCTGAGCTCTACTATGTACCGCTTGCCTCCGTGGAGTAAAGAAGTAGTGCCGTCGGCACGTTAAGTTGAGATCGGTTATGTTTGGTCAGTTTTGGTTAGCTGAAGTATGGTTTGGATATCTTTGACTTTTGTGCTATACAGTGCAATGCGGCTGATTTCTGCGCTCTACTGATCTTTCCCCAGTGCCAAGTAGAATATATTACAGCACAGTAGAGCGCAGAAATTCACAGAAGAGCAGAGCGCAGCACACAACTCGTAGCTGTCCTGTCCTAAACTAACCAAACGTAACGTAATCAAACGTAGCAAAACTCAGCCTAACGTGCCGGGACCACTACTGCTGGCCTCCCAGGGCCAAGCGGACTATAGTACTGCACGATGGGGCGCAGAAATACGCCGAATAACAGTGTCCAGCGGGATAGCCAATGCTATCTTAGATGAGCGTAACACAACTTATCAAAGCCAAACGTAACCGCTCTCTGCCTAGCGTGCCGAGACCACCATTGCTGGCCTCGCCAGGGCCAAACAGAGAATATTAGAGCAGAGTAGAGCGCCCAAATCCACCGCATTGTAGCGTATAGCACAATAGCCGAAGATATCCTGATATAAACTGACCTAACCCATCCTAACCTAACGTAGCCTTTCTCATCATAAAGTGCCGAGACAACAACTGCTGGCTTCCCCAGATTCTAGCAGAACGCCCTAGCGCACAGTAGAGCATAGCAATGCTCCTAATAGCAGTGTGTGTCATAGAAGTCGAGGCCATCCAGTCCTAACATAGGATAGGGAGGCCAGGAGCAGTGGCCACGTCATGATAGGCTTAGTTATGTTACGTTCGGCTATATTACGATTGACTAGGTTTAGGTAGAACAGCTTTGACCTTTGCGCTCTGCACTACTTTTCGATGGACTCCTGCGCTCTGCTCTGCTCTAGTGTGTTCTGCTTGGCTCTGTGCATGGCAGCAATAGAGGTGCCTGCACGTTAGGACGTCTTAAGCTGCGTACGGTTACGCTACCTTAGCTAAGGTTAGGACGGGATAGCCTTCACTATTGCGCTATACACTGATTTTCGGTGTTTTTTTGTGATCTACTGCGCTCTGATATGCTCTGCTTTGCTCTTGTGATGCCAGAAGTGGTGGCCGAGGCGCGTTAGTTTGAGTTTGGTTACGTTTGGTCATGTTACGTCTGTTTGCGTTAGGTTTGGACATCTTTGGCTTTTCTGCCATTCACTGAGATTTTATGGACTCCTTCGCTCTACTCTCCTGTAGTATGTTCTGCGTGGCTATGTTGAGGCCAGCGAAAATGTTCTCGGCACATTAGGATTAGTTGGGTTACGGGCGGCTATGTTACGTTTGCCTAAGTTAAGACAGGGTAGCAATGACCTTTGTGCCATACACTTCCATTCGGTAGATATCAGCGCTCTGCCGTGCTCTGACATGTTCTGCTTGGCTCTGTGGAGGCCAGAAATTGTGGCCTCGTCACGTTAAATTAATTTACGTTACTTTTGCATATCTTACGTTTGGTCGCATAAGGATTGGACAGCTCTGTCTTTCGTGCTATACACTGTTATTTGGTGGACACCTGCTCTCTAATGCGATCTACTATATTCTGCATGGCCCTGGGCTGGCCAGCAGTAGTAGTCTCGGCACGTTAGGTTGAGTTCGGTTACGCTTTGCTATGTTACGGTTGGTTAGGTTAGGATATGATAGCATTGGCTTTTGTGCTATACGCTGCTGTTCGGTGTATTCCTGCGCTCTACTGCCCTCTAGTCCGCTCTTGCTGACTCCGGGTGTGGTTGGGTAGCAATAGTGTCCTCGGCACGTTTGGTTGTGTTCGGTTACTTTCGCTTATGTAACGTTTGGTTAGGTTATGGCATGGTAGCTTAACTTTTGTGATATACACTGGCACTCTATGGATTTCTGCGCTCTGGTCTCCTCTGGTATATTCCGCTTGGCTCTGGGGTGGCCAGCGATACTGGGCTCGCCACATTAGGTTCAATAATTTTGCGTTTCTTTATGTTACTATCGCTTTGGTTACGATAGGTTAGCTTTGACTTTTGTTCTACGCACTGCTATTCGGTGCATTTCGGCGCTGTGCTGAGCTCTACTATGTACCGCTTGCCTCCGTGGAGTAAAGAAGTAGTGCCGTCGGCACGTTAAGTTGAGATCGGTTATGTTTGGTCAGTTTTGGTTAGCTGAAGTATGGTTTGGATATCTTTGACTTTTGTGCTATACAGTGCAATGCGGCTGATTTCTGCGCTCTACTGATCTCTAGTATACCCTGCTTGTGCCTGGGGATGCCAGCAACAGTTGTCTCGCCACGCTAGGTTGATTTAGGATACGTTTTGTTATGCTAGGTTTCGTTACGTTTGGATGGGGTAGTATGGACTTGTGTCCTTTACACTGCTATTCTGTCGTTTCCAGCGCTCTACATTGCTCTAATATGCCCTGCATGGCTCTGGGGAGGCCAGCAATTGTGGTATTGTCACGTTATGCTTAGTTAGGCTACGTTCAGTTAGGGTAGGTTTGGTAATGTTATTTTATGGTACCTTAGGCTTTTGTGCTTTGCACTGCATTGCGACGGATTCCTACGAACTACTCTGCTCTAGGACATTCTGATAGGCTCTGGAGACATTAGCAATAGTAGTCTAGGCATGATACGTTATATTATGTTACGCTCGGATATGTCATGCTCTGTTAGGTTAGGCAAGTGTATCTTTGACGTTTGTGGTCTAAACTGCTTTTCGATAGATTTCTGCTCTCTACAGTTATCTTATAAGCTCTGCTAAGCTCTGCGGCGGGAAGAGATGGCGACCGATGTATATTAGCTTGTATTAGGTCGCGTTTGGCTGTGTTACGTTTGTTTGTGTCAGATTTGGATAGCATACACTTTGTTGCTATACCCTCCAACCTATGTATGTCGGTGCTCTCCTCTACTCTAATATGTTCTGCTTGGCTCTGTGGAAGACAGCAATACTGATCACCGAAATATAGGTTGAATTAGATTACGTTTGGTTAGGTTTGGTTTGGTTGTGTCCGGGTCGGATAGTTTTGACCTTTGTGCTCGACACTGCTATTCCATTTACTTCTGCGCACCACTGTGCTGTATCGAACTCTGCTTGTCAACGGAGACGCCAGCAATGGTGCTCGCGGAACGTTAGTGTGCGTTATATTACGCTTGGTTATGTTAGGTATGATTAAGTTTGGTATTGCATAGACTTTTGTGCTGTACACTGCCTTTTGGAAGATATATGCGCCCTGCGTTGCCCTACTGGCGTCCGCTTGTCACTGGGGAGTCAGCAATAGTGACCTATGCGAGTTATGTTAAGTTACGTTGCGTTCGGTTAGGTTAAGTCAAGTTAGTTTTGGTCAGGATAACATTGTCTTTTGTGATATAGACAGCAAGGCTGTGGATTTCAGCGCTCCATTCTTCTCTAGTATATTCAGCTTGGCACCGCGTGGCCATCAATAGTGCTCTGGGCACTTTAGGTTGAGTTAGGTTACGTTTGGTTACGTTAGGTTAGTCTAAGATAGGTTAGAATATCTATGACCTTTCTGCTGTTCATTGCCATTCTATGGACTTCTGGAATCTACACTCCCGTGATATGTTCTGCTTGGCTATGGGGAGTCCAGCAATAATGGCCGCGGCGCGCTGTGTCGATATAGGCTTCGTTTGGCTCGGTTATATTTGTCTGGGTTAAGTGAGAGTGGCTTTGGCTTTTCTGTTACACACTGCGATCCTATGGATATCTGCGCTCTACTCTACCCTAATATGGTCGTGTTGGCTCTGAGGAGGATAGCAATAGTAGTCTCGGCACCTTAAGTTGAGATATGTTACGTTTGGTTGTGTGAAGGTTGGTCATGTTAGGATAGGATAGTTCTGACTTTTGCGCCATACACTGCAATTCGGTGGATTTCTGCGATCTACTATGCTCTAATATTTTCTGCTTTGCTCTAGGGATGCACGCAATAGCGGTCTCGGCACGATAGTTTGTGATATGCTACGTTTGGTAATGCCGCGGTGGATAGGTTAGGACATGGTAGCTTCGACTTCTGTGCAATACGCCTCCTTTCGGAGGACTCCAATGCTCTACATTACGCTACTATGCTCTGTTCGGCTCTGGGGAGTCAAGTAATCGTGCGCTCGGCACGTTAGGTTGAGCTAGGCTACGTTTGGATAGGTTATGTTAGCTTGGCTTCGGTTTGGATAGCTTTGCTTTTCTTAGTATATGCTGCTGTTCGTTGGATTTCTGCGCTATACTATGCTCTAGTACACTCTGCTTGGCTTTGGAGAGGCCAGCAATTGTAGCTGCGTCACGTTACATAGTGTTGGTTACGTTTGGCCTGGCTACGTTAGGTTAGGCTTTGTAAGGAACGTTTACACACTTGTGGTATGCGCTGCCATTCCGTGGATGTCTGCGCTCTGAATTGCTCTACTAGAATCTGTTTGTCTCTGCGGTGGTCAGCAATAGTGGGCGTGCAAAGTTTTGTTGTGTTAGGTTACGTTTGGTTTGTAGAGAGTAGGCTATGTTTGGTTAGAATGGCCTTGACATTTGTGCCACATAATGCTATTCGGTGGGCTTCTGCGCTCTACTGCACTCTAATACGCTCTGCTTTGCTGTGGGGATGTCAGCAATGGTGTTCTGGGCACGTCAGGCTGATCCAGGTTAGGCTTGGTTATGTTCCATTTGGTTAGGATAGGCAAGTATAGCTAGTCATTTGCGCTATACACTGCTATCCGCGGATTCCTGCAATCTACTGTGATCTAATCTTCTCTGCCTTGCGCTGAGGAAGCCAGAAATAGTGCCTGCGGCGCGTTACGCTGTGTTGGGTTATGTTTGGCTATGTCGCGTTTGGCTATGTTAGGGTCGGGTAGCTTTGACTTTTGTACTACCCACTACTATGCGGTGGATTTCTGCGCTCTTCGTTGTTCCACTATATCCTACTCGACTCTGAGGAGGCCAGCAAGGGCGGCTGTGGCACGACAGGTTTTGTCATGTTACGTTTGGCTATGTTGCGTTTGGTTAGGTTGGGTTAGGCTATCTTTGAGTTTAGAGCTATACGCTGCTATACGGTGAATTTCTGCAGTCTACTGTGCTCTAATATGATCCACTTCGCTCTCGGGAGGCCAGAGATAGACGTCTCGGCTCGCTGGGTTCAGCTATTCTAAGTTTGGTTAGGTTAGGTTATGCCATGTTAGGTTACAATGTCTTCGACCTTTGTGCAATACTTTGTCATTTGGTGGCTTTCTGCGCTCTACTTGGCTCAACTATAGTGTGCTCGCCTCTGGAGAGGCTAGCAATAGTGTCGTGGCACGATAGGTTGTGCTATGCTACGTTTGGATTTGTTACGATTGGTCATGTTAGGACAGTATAGCTTTGACTTTTGCTCTATACACCGCTGTTCGGTGGACTCCTACGCTCTACATTGCTCCACTATCGTCTATTCGACACTGGGTAGACGAGCAATAGTTTTCCCGGCACGTTAGGCTGTGTTAACTTGCGTTTGGTTATTCTATGTTTGGTTAGGTTGGGGAAGCTGTGCTTTGAATTTTGTGCTTTACATCGCTGTTCGGCGGATTTCTGCGTTCTACATTGCTCCAACATGCTCTGCACTACCCAGGGGAGGCCAGCAACTGTAGTTTCGGGGCGTTATGTTTAACTAGGCCACGTGCGGTTTTGTTACGCTTTGATAGGTGCGTATAAGATAGCTTTGACTTTTGGGCTATACACGGCTATTCGGCGTGTTTTTGCGCTCTGGATTGCTCCACTAGCTTCTGCTTGTTTTTTGGGCGGCCGGCAATGGTGGCCGTGGCGCGTTTGCTTGTGTTAGGTTGCGCTTGGTTCGGTCAGGGTAGGATAAATTGGGTTAGGGTGGCCTTGACGTTTCTGCTATACACTGACGTTCGGCGGATACTTGCGCTCTGCATTGCCGTACTATACCCTGCTCTACAAACAGGACGCCAGCCATAGTGTTCGCGGCAAGTTAAGTTGGGTTATATTACGTTTGGTCTTGTTATGCTCGTTTAGGTTAGGTTTGGATCGCTTTCACTCTTCTGCTTTACACTGCGTTCCTATGGATTCCTGTATACGCCCTGCTTGGCACTGGGAAGGCCAGCAATAGCGGTCGTGTCACGTTAGGTTGAGTTAGGTTACACTTTGTTATGACATAATTGATTTGGTGATGGGTGGGAGGCTCTGACTCTTGTGCTGCATACTGCTATTCGGTGGAATTCTGCACTCTACTGTACGCCACCGTGTTCTGCGTGGCTCTGGGAAGGTCAGCAATAGCGGCCTAGGCACGTCAGGTTGTGTACGGATAGGATTGGCTTTGTTATGTTTGGACAGATTTGGCTAGGACAGCTTTTACTTTTGTGCTATACGCTGCTATTCGTTGTATTTCTACGCTCCAAATCGCTCTACAATGCTATACTCGACTCAGTGGAGGCCAGCAATAGTGGTCTCGGCACGTTAGGTTGGCATAACTAACGTTTGGTTTGGTTCAGTTACGCTAGGTTCGGTTAGGATAGCTTCGACTTTCGTACTATACACCAGTATTCAGTTGATTTCTGCGCCCAGCTGTGTTCTACAATTTTTGCTCGGCCCTGGGGAGGTCAGCAGCAGTGGTCTCGGCACGACGAATTGAGGTCTGTTACGTTTGGTTACGTTACCATTGGTTGGGTTAGTGGAGGCTAGCTTTGACCTTATTGCTATAGTCTGCTATTATGTCGATTTCTGCGCCCTATGGTGCTCTAGTATTTTCAGCTTTGGTCCGGGAATGCCAGCAATTGTGGTCTCGGCACGACATATTGTGTTAGCTCACGTTCTGTTAGTTTGGGTTTGGCTACGTTTGGTTATGCTAGCTTTAACTTTTCTGCTGTATACAGCTATTCGGTGGACTTCGGCGCTCCACTGAGCACTCGTATGTCATGCTTTGCACTGGCGGCGGGGGGAGGGGGGCAACAAAGGCGGTTTCGTCACGTTGGGTTGTGTTAGGCTATGTTTGGCTTTGACCTGTTGGTTTGGGTTAGGTTTAGGTAGCTTTGGCCCTTCTGATAAACACTGCGTTTCTATGGATTTCTGAGTTGTACTTTCCACTAATGTGGTCTGCTTGTCTCAGGGGAGGCCAGAAATTGTGGCTGCGACTCGTTAGGTTCAGTTACGTATAAGTTTGGTCATGATACGTTTTGTTATGTTAGGAGAGTTCATCTTTGGCTTCAGTGCTACAGTCTGCTGTTAGGTGGGTTTCTGAGCCGTACAGTACCATAGTATTTCCAGCTTGTCGCTGGTAAGGCCAGCAATTTTCGTTTCGGCACGTAATGTTGTGTCAGGTTACATTCGCATATGATGGCTTAGGATATATTCGCTTAGGATAGCTTCAACTTTTGCGCTGTACACAGCTATTCGGTGGACGTCTGCGCTCTTCTGTGCTCTAGTACGTCCAGTTTGGCTCTGCGGATGGCAACAATAGACGTCTCGGCATGTTAGGTTGTGTTAGGCTGTGTTTCGTTATGTTCTGTTGGTTTCGGTGGCTATGACCCTTTCGATGTACACTCCCATTCTACGGATTTTTTAATTCTACTCTCCACTGGTGTGTTCTGCTTGAATATTTGGAAGGCCAGCAAGAGTGTTCCCGGCACGTCAGCTTGAGTTATGCTACGTTTGGTTATGTCACGATTGGCTAGGATTGGAGTGAATAGGGTTTACTTTAGTGCCACAGACTGCTGTCAAGTGGACTTCGGCCACCTGTAGTGCTGTAATATATTCAGCCTGGCTCTGAGAAGGCCAGCAAGAGTGGTCACAGCGCGTTATGCTTAGTCCGGTTACTACCGGTTAGGCTGGATTAGGCTATGTTAGGTTGGCATAGCTTCACATTTTGTGCTGTACACTGCTATTCGTAGGACTGCTGCGCCCTGCTGTGCTCTAGTATGTCCTGCTTGGCACTTGGGGGGGGGGGGCAGCAATAGCGGCTTCGGCATGTTAGTTTGCGATAGGCTATGATTCGTTATGACCAGTTGGTTTGGTAGCTATGACCTTTTCGATATACAATTCGATTCTATGGATTTCAGCGTTCTACTCTCCACTGGCGTGTACTGCTTGGCTCTGTGGTGGCCAGCAATAGGCGTCGCGGCACGTTAGGGACAGTTAGGCTATGTTCGGATGTGTTAGGATTGGTCATGTTAGAGGAGGGTAGCTTTGAACTTAACGCTATAGTTTCCTATTAGGTGGATTTTTGCGGCCTGCAGGACTGTAACATTTACAGCCTGGCTCTGGGAAGGTCAGCAATAGTGGTCTCGGCACGATATTTTGAGTCATGTTAAGCTCGGTAATGTTGGGTTAGACTAAGCTTGGTTAAGGAATCTTTAACTTTTGTGCCGTACACTGCTGTTCTGTGGATTTCTGCGCCCTGCTGTACTCTAATTTTTCAGCTTAGCTCTGGAGAGGGCAGCAATTGTGGTCTGTGCACGTTACGCTGAGTCACGTTACGTTCGGTCAGATTGGGTTTGGCTAAGTTTTGTTAGGATAGCTTCAGCTTTTGTGCTGCACACTGTTATTCTGTGGATTTCTGCGTTCTACTGTACTCTAATTCTTCAGCTTGGCTCTGGGAAGGACAGCAAGAGTGCTCTCCGCACGTTAGTTTGAGTTAGGCTATGTTTGTCTATGTTCCGTTGGTTTGGATTAGGTTTGTGTAGTATTAATTCTTCCTATATGTACCGCGATACTATGGATTTCTGCGTTCTACGTTCCACTAGAATGTCCTGCTTGGCTCTGGCGAGGGCAGAAACAGCGGTCTCGGCTAGCTAGTTTGGGTTATGCTATGTTTGGATATATTCTGTTAGTCTTGGTTAGGTTTGCGTAGCTCTTTCATTTCTGATATACCCCACGTTTCTATGGATTTCTGCGTTCTGCTCTCCACTAATGTGTTCTGCTTGGCTCTACGGAGGCCGGCAATAGTGGTCGCGACACGATAGGTTAAGTAAGGTTACGTTTGGCTATGCTGCGGTTGGTTATGTTATGATAGGGTAGCCTTGACTTTAGCGCTTTAGTCTCCCATTAGGTGGATTTCTGCGCCCTACAGTGCTCTAATATTTTCAGCCTGGCTCTGGAAAGGCCAGAAATAGTAGTCCCGGTACGTTATGTTGAGGTACGGTACGTCCGGTTGGGCTGAGTTATGCTAGGTTTGGATAGGATAGCTTTACCTTTTGTGCTGTACACTGCTGTTCGGAGGACTTCTGCGCTATGCTGCGCTCCAGTATGTTCTGTTTGGCCCTGGCGGGCTGCAGCAATAGCGGTTTCGGCACGTTAGCTTGAATTTAGATACGCATGGATATGCTCGGCTGCTCTGTGCTTGGTTTGGGTAGCTTTAACATTTCTGCTGCACACTGCGATTCTACGGATTTCTGTATTCTACTCCCCAATAGCGTATTTTGCCTGGCTCAGTGGAGAACAGCAATAGTGTTCGCGGTACGATAGGCTGAGTTATGTTACGTTAGCATACGTTTCGATTGGTTAGGTTAGGAGAGGGTAGATTGGACTTTAGAGGTGTTGTCTCCTATTAGAAGGAATACTGCGCCCTACGGCTCTCTAAGATTTTCAGCCTTGCTCTGGGAATGACAGCCATAGTTGTCTGTGCACGTTATGTTGTGTCACGTTGCGTACGCTTAGGCAGTGTTAGGGTACGGTTTGCTGGAAAACTTTAACCTCTCCCTGTACACTGACATCCGGTCGCATTCTGTGATCAGCTGTGCTCTAGTAGATTCTGCTTGGCACCGGGGAGGGCAGCAATACTTATCTCGGCACGTCATGTTTCGTCAGGTTACGTTCCGTTAGGTTGGGCTAGGCTAAGCTTGGACAGGATAGCATTAACTTTTGTACTGTGCATTGCTTTTCGGAATACTTCTGCGCTCCGCTGTGCTCTATTATGTCCTGCTTGGCACCGGAGAGGGCAGCAATACTTGTCTCGGCACGTCATGTTTCGTCATGTTACGTTCCGTTAGGTTGGGCTAGGCTAAGCTTGGACAGGATAGCATTAACATTTCTGCTGTACACTGCTATTCAGTGGACTTCTGCGCTCTACTGTGCTCCAGTAGGTCATGCTTGTGCCTGGCGAAGGCAGCAATAGCGGTCTCGGCACTATAGGGGATGTTAGTATATGTTTAGTTATGCTCCGTTGGTTTGAGATACGTATGTGTGGCTTTGACATTTCTGCTGTACACTGAAATACTATGGATTTATGCGTTCTTCTCTACACTAATGTGTTCTGCTTCACTCTGCGGAGGCCAGCAATAGTGGTCGCGCCACATTAGGTTGAGTTATGTTAAGTTCGGTTAGGTTAAGTGTGTGTAGCATCGACTTTAGTGCCATGTCTGTTATTAGGTTGATTTCTGCGCCCACGCAGCTCTAATATTTTTAGCTTGGCTTAGGGGAAGCCAGCAGTAGTGTCCTATACACGCCATGTTCGATCAGGTTGCGTTGAGTTGGATTGAGTTACGATATGTTTGGTTAGGATAGCTTTAACTTTCGTGCTTTGCACTGCTATTTGTTGGATTTCTGCGCTCTACTGTGCTCTGGTACGTCCTGCTTGGCCACTGGGCGCGCAGCAATAGAGGTCTCGGCAGGTTAGGTTTAGTTACGCTATCTTTGGCTGTGTCCTGTTGGTTCTGGTTAGGCTTGGGTAACATTGACTTTTCTGATATACGCTGCGATTCTATGGGCTTCTGCATTCTGCTCCCCACGAATGTGTCCTGCTTGGCTGCGATGAGGCCAGCAATAGCGGTCGCGGAATGGTTGGCTTTAGTTACGTCACGTTTGGTTATGTTACTGTTGGTTAGATTAGCAGGGCATAGCTTTGACTTTAGTGTTATAGTCTGCTATTAGGCAGACCACTGCGCCATACACTTCCCTAATATTCTCTGCTTTGCACTGGGAAGGCCAGCAATAATGGTCTCGGCACTTTATGTGGGTCAAGTTACGTTCGGTTATGTTGGGTTAAGATAAGTTCGGTCAGTGTAGGCCAAACTTTCGTGCTGTACACGGCTATTAGGTGGATTTCTGCGCTCCACTGTGTTCTAGTATTTCCCGCTTGGCTCTGGGAAGGGTAGAGTTAGCGGCGTTGGCACGTTAGGTTCTGTTTGATTATGTGCGGTTATGTTAGAATTGTTTAGGCTAGGAGAGGTAACTTTGACTTTAGTGCTATATTCTGCTTTTAGGTGGACCTCTGCACCTTCCAGGCATCTAATATTTTCAGCTGGTGTCTGTGAACGCCAGAAATAGCGGTCTCGGAACTTTACGTTGAGTCAGGTTACGTGCCATTATGTTGGGTTAGGCTATGTTTGGTCAGGGTAGCCTCAACTCTTGTGTTGTACCCCGCTATTCGGTGGATTTCTGCACTCCACTGTGCTCTAGTATGCCCTGCTTGGCTATAGGGAGGGCAGCAATGGCCGTCTTGGCGCGTTAGGTATAGTTAGGCTATGGTTGGTAATGTTCTGTTGGTTTGTGTTGCGTTCGGGTTGTTCTGACTTTTCGGATATATACTGCGATTCTATGGATTTCTGCATTCTACTCTCCACTAGTGTGCCCTGCCTGTTTCTGGGGAGGCTAGCAATAGCGGTCGCGGCCCAAACTCTTCAGATACGTTACGTTTGGTTATGTTAATGTTGGTTACGTTAGGAGAAGGTAGCTTTGACTTCAGTGCTACAGACTGCTATTAGGTGTATTCCTGCGCCCTACAGTGCACTAACGTGTGCAGTTGGGATCTGTGAAGGCCAGCAATAGTGCTCTTGGCATGTTACTCTAGGTCGCGTTACGTTCAGTTAGGTTGGGTTAGGATAAGTTTGGTCAGGATTGCCTTAACCTTTGTACTGTGTACTGCTGCTCGGTGGATTTCTGCGCTCCACTGTGCACTAGTAAGTACTGCTTGGCTCTGGGGATTGCCACAATAGCTGGCTGGGCACGTTAGCTTGGGTTACGCTATGCTTTCTTATTATCGGCTGTTTTGGGTTAGGTTTGGGTTGCTTTGACTTTTCTGATGTTCACTTTGATTCCGTGGGTTTCTGCGCTCTATCCACCACCAATGTGTTCTGGATGGATCTAGGGAGGCAAGCAATAGTGGACGCGGCACAAAGGTTTCAGATATATTAAGTTTGTTTATGTGATGGTTGGCTACGTTCGGAGGAGGTGGCTTTGGCTTTAGTGATATAATCTGCTTTTAGGTGGATTCCTGCGCCCTACAGTGCCCTAACGTGTTCGGCTTGGATCTGGGAAAGCCAGCAATAGTGCTCTAGGCACATTACGTTTGGTCACGTTACGTTTAAATTGGCTAGGTTAGGCTAAGTTTGGTGAGGATGGCCTTAACTTTTGTGCTGTACACTGCTGTTCGGTGGATTTCTGCGCTCCGCTGTGCTCTAGTATGTCCTGCGCGGCTCTGTGGAGGGCAGCAATAGCGGTCTCGACAGGCTAGGTTTGTTAGGCTATGTTTGCCTACGTTCTGTTGGTTTTGGTAAGGTTGTGTAGCTCCGACTTTTCTAATATACCCCGCGATCCTATGGATTTCTGCGTTCTACTTTCCTCTAATGTGCTCCGCTTGGCTATGGGAGGGCCAGAAATGGTTGTCTCGGCACGTTACGTTGGATCAAGTTGCGTTCGATTAGGATGGTTTGGGCCAAGCTTGGTGGGGATCTATTTAGCTTTTGAGCTACACACTGCTGTTCGGGGGAGTTCTGCGCCCTACAGTGATCCAATGATTTCGGCTTGACCCTCGGAGTGTCAGCACGAGCTGTCTCTGCACTTTATGTTTAGTCTCTTTATGTTCTGCTAGACTGGCTCAGGTCAAGATTCGTCAAGATAGCTTCAACGCTTGTGCTGTACAGATATATTCGGTGGATTTCTGCGCCCTACTTTGCTCTAGTACGTCCTGCTTGGCTCTGGGCGTGGTGTGGGTGGCATCAATAGCGGTCTCGGCTTGTTAGGTTGTATCAGGATACGTTTCTTCATATACTGTAGGCTTGGGTAAGGCTTGCGCAGCTTTGTCTTTTCTGATATACACTGCGATTATATGGCTTTCTGCGTTCTACTCTCCGCTAGAGAGTTCCGCTTGTCTCTGCGGGGTGGTCCAGTAATAGTGGTAGCGGTATATTGGTTTGAGTTATATTACGTTTGGTTACGTTACGTTCGAATAGTTTAAGAGAGGATTGCTTTGACTTTTGTGCTATAGTCTGCTCTTTGGTGGATCTCTGCACCCGACAGTGCTCTAATCTTTTCAGCTTGGCTCTGGCAAGGTCAGAAATAGTGGCCTCGTCTCTCCATGGTGGGTCATGTTACGGTCGGATAGGTTGGGTTAGGAAATTTTTGGACATGGTAGCTATAACTTTTGTGCTGGACGCTGCTACTCGGTTAATTTATGCGCTCTACTGCGCCCCAGCTTGTTCTGCTCGGCTCTGTGGAGGCCAGTAATAGTGGTCGCTGCACGTTAGTTCAAGCTAGGATACGTTTGCTTGTGTTTCGATCATTTATGTTAGGAGAGAATAGCTAGGACTTTAGTGCTATGGTCTGCTAATGCGCAGATCTCTGCACTCTACAGTGCACTAATATGATCTGCGGGGCTCTTGGGAGGCCAGAAATAGGGGTCGCGTATCCTTAGGTTTAGTTATTCTACGTTCGGTTTTGTTAGGATAGGTCAGATTAGGAACGGGTATCTTCCACTTTTGTGCTATACGTTGCCATTTGGTGCCTTTTTGCTCTCAACTGTGCTCCAGTATATGCTGCTCGGCTCTGGGGAGGCCAGCAATAGTGGTCGCGGCACGTTATCTTGAGTTAAGGTACGTTTGGCTATGTAACGATTCGTTGGGTTATGGAAGGATTGCTTTATCTTTTGTGCTATACACTGTTATTCGGCGGAATCCTGCGCTGTACTGTGCTCTACTATACTGTGCTCGAATCTGGGGCTGACCGCAATAGTGGTCGTGGCACGTTATTTTGTGATATGTTAGGTTCGGCTCTCTTACGTTTTGCTAGGTTAGGAAATGGAGGCCGCAACCTTCGCGCTATACGCCTGCAGTTCGGTGGAATCGTGCGCTGTATTGTGTAATAACGCGTTCTGCTTGGCTCTGTGGAGAATAGGAATGGAGGTCTCGGGTCGTTAGGGTTAGATATTCCACGCCTGGTTAAGTTAGTCTCGGATAAGCTTGGTTGTTATAACTTTGACCTTTATGCTATACACTGCTTCTCGGTCGATACCTGTGCAATGGGCTGCTCTTCTAGCGTATGCTTGTCTCTGGAGAGGCCAACAGTAGTGGCCGCAGCACGTTAGGTTGTTTTATATTAGGTTCGGCTAGGTTAGGTGGCGCTGTGATGGGTTAGGATATCTTTGACTTTTGTGCTTCACACTCCTATTCCATGGACTTCTGCGCTCTTCACGCCTGTAATATGCCCTGCTTGGCTATGGGGAGGCAAGCAAAATTGATCTCGGCACGTTAGCTTGTGGTGTATAACGTATGGTTATTTTACGTTTGGAAAGATTAGGATAGGACAGCTTTGACTTCTACGCTACACGCCGTTATTCTGTGGATTCCTGCGCTCTGCTGCGCTCCAGTATATTCTGCTTGGCCCTCGGGTGGCTAGCATTATTGGTCTCGGCTCATTAGGCTGAGATATGTTGCGTTTGGTTAAGGTACGACTGGTCGGGTTAGGAGAGGATAGCCTCCACGTTTGCGCCATACACTGCTATTCAGTGAATTCCTGACCTCTACTACGATCTAGTATTCCCTGCTTTGGCCTGGGCATGCTTGAAATGGAGGCCGTGGCGCGTTTGGTTGATGTATGTCACACTTGGATATGTTACGTTTGGTTGTGTTTGGCCAGAGTGGCTTTGACATTTCTTCTGTACACTGCTATTCGGCGGATTTCTGCGCTCTACATTTCACCACTATGCTCTGCTCGAAACTGTGGAGACCAGGAATATTGCTCTCCGCACGTTAGGTTGAGTTATGCTACGTATGGTTGGGATAGGATTGCTTTCTCTTCAACGATACACACCGATATTAGGTGGGTTTCTGTGCTCTACTGTGCTCTTGTATGTTCTGCTTGGCTCTGGGGAGTCCAGCATTATTGGTCCCGGCACGTTAGGTTTAGCTTTGTTACGTTCGGCTATATTTCGTTTGGATATGTTGGGGTGGCGTATCTTTGACTCTTGCGTTGTACACTGCGTTCCGATGGATTCTTGCGCTCCACATTGCTCTACTTCTCTCTGTTCGACCCTCGGGATCCCAGCAATTGTGGAATGGCGCGTTTGGTAGTGTTAGGTTACGTTAAGTTAGGTTAGGCTCTGTTACGTTTGCTCAGGATAGCCTTGACTTTCATGCTATGCGCAGCTATTCGGTGGTTTCCTGCTCGCAACTTTGCCCTGCTCTGTTCTGCCAGTCCCTGTGCTGGCCGGAAATAGTGGGCGCGGCACGTGACGTTGCGTTTGGCTACGTTAGTATAGGTTTTGTTTGTTTGTGTTATGTTTGGATATCTTTGACTTTTCTGCTGCACACTGCGATTCTATCTATTTCTGCGCTCCGCTCTCCTCTATTATGCCGTGCTATGCACTGTCGCTGACAGCAATACTGGTCGCGGCACGTTACATTGAGTTAAATTCCAATTTGCTAGGTTTGGTTGTGTTAGGTTAGGTATGGTTAAGTATGGATGCCTTTCACTTCTCTTCTATACATTGCTATTTGAAGGCTTTCTGCGCTCTACTGGGTCCCACTACACTCTGGTCGACTCTAGGCAGGCCAGCAGTAGCGGTCACGGCGCGATAGTTTGTTTTCGTCACGTTCGGTAATGCTGCGATAGGTCAAGTTAGGATGGGATAGATTTGACTTTTGTGATGTGCACCGCAGTTCGGAGGATATCTACGCTCTACATTGCTCTACTATACTCTGCACGAATCTGTGGTGGCCAGCAATAGCCGTCTCGGCGCGTTAAGTTGAATTAGGCTGCGTTCGGGGTGTTATGTTAGCTTGGGATAGGTTTGGATTACTTTGACTTTCGTGGTACAGATTGTTTTTGGTTGGACTTTTGCGCTCTGCTATGCCCTAGTATTTTCTGCTAAGCTATGGAGATGCAAGCAAGAGTGGTCTTGGCCCGTTAGTTTGAGTTAAGCTACGCACGGATATGTTACGTTTGGCTATGTCAGGATTCTGTAGCTTCGACTATTGTACTATGCACTCCAATTCTATGGACATCTGCGCTCTACTCACCTCCAATCTGTTCTGCTTGGCTCTGCGGAGGGCAGCAATAGAGGTCCCGGCACGTTAGGAAGCGTTAGGCTACGCTTGCTTACGATACGTTGGGTTAGGTTAGCACCGGATGGCTTTGTCTTATGTGCTATACACTGGTTTCGGTGGATTTCTGCGCTCCACTTTCATCTAAGTCTCCCTGCTTCGATCTGAGAAAGCCTGCAATGGTGGCCGCGGCGCGTTAGGTTGAGGTAGGTTACGTTTGGTTGGGTTAGGTTTGCTGTGGTTTGTTTGGGATATTTCTGACTCTCGTGCTATAAACTGCCATTCTATGGAACTCTGCTCTCTACTCGCCTCTAATATGCCCTGCTTGGCGATGGAGAGGCCAGCAATTGTGGACTAGGTACGTTGGGCTGGGATTGGTTACGCTTGACTAGGCTTGGTAAGGTCAGATTCGGTCAGGATACCTCCTATTTTTTTGCTATACAATACTATTCGGACGTTCCGAGCTTTCTAAATTGCTCTGCTGTACTCTGCTTAGCTCTCTTGAGGCCAGCATTTGCTTTCGTGGCACGTCAGCTTGTGTTACGTTACGCCACCTTTTCTCACGATTGGTGAGGTTAGGATGGGATTGCTTTAAGTTTTGCGCTATACACCGCTATTCGGAGGACTCCTACGCTCTAGGTTGCTCTAATATGCCCAGCTTGTCTCTGGGGAGGTCAGCAATATTATTCTCTGCACGTCATGTTCAGGAATGTAACGCTTGTCTTGGCTAGGTTAGGAGAGTTTAGGTTAGGATATCATCGACTTTTGAGCCACACACTGCAGTGCCGTGGAATACTGCGCTGTTCTGTGTTCTATTATATTCTGCTCGGCTCTGCGGAGGCCAGCAAGTGCGGTCTCGGCACGCTAGGTTGAGTTATGTTACGGTTGGCTTGGATAAGTTAGGACATGTTTGATTATGACAGCCTTGTCTTTTGTTGGGGGGGGGGCAGCAATAGCGGCTTCGGCATGTTAGTTTGCGATAGGCTATGATTCGTTATGACCAGTTGGTTTGGTAGCTATGACCTTTTCGATATACAATTCGATTCTATGGATTTCAGCGTTCTACTCTCCACTGGCGTGTACTGCTTGGCTCTGTGGTGGCCAGCAATAGGCGTCGCGGCACGTTAGGGACAGTTAGGCTATGTTCGGATGTGTTAGGATTGGTCATGTTAGAGGAGGGTAGCTTTGAACTTAACGCTATAGTTTCCTATTAGGTGGATTTTTGCGGCCTGCAGGACTGTAACATTTACAGCCTGGCTCTGGGAAGGTCAGCAATAGTGGTCTCGGCACGATATTTTGAGTCATGTTAAGCTCGGTAATGTTGGGTTAGACTAAGCTTGGTTAAGGAATCTTTAACTTTTGTGCCGTACACTGCTGTTCTGTGGATTTCTGCGCCCTGCTGTACTCTAATTTTTCAGCTTAGCTCTGGAGAGGGCAGCAATTGTGGTCTGTGCACGTTACGCTGAGTCACGTTACGTTCGGTCAGATTGGGTTTGGCTAAGTTTTGTTAGGATAGCTTCAGCTTTTGTGCTGCACACTGTTATTCTGTGGATTTCTGCGTTCTACTGTACTCTAATTCTTCAGCTTGGCTCTGGGAAGGACAGCAAGAGTGCTCTCCGCACGTTAGTTTGAGTTAGGCTATGTTTGTCTATGTTCCGTTGGTTTGGATTAGGTTTGTGTAGTATTAATTCTTCCTATATGTACCGCGATACTATGGATTTCTGCGTTCTACGTTCCACTAGAATGTCCTGCTTGGCTCTGGCGAGGGCAGAAACAGCGGTCTCGGCTAGCTAGTTTGGGTTATGCTATGTTTGGATATATTCTGTTAGTCTTGGTTAGGTTTGCGTAGCTCTTTCATTTCTGATATACCCCACGTTTCTATGGATTTCTGCGTTCTGCTCTCCACTAATGTGTTCTGCTTGGCTCTACGGAGGCCGGCAATAGTGGTCGCGACACGATAGGTTAAGTAAGGTTACGTTTGGCTATGCTGCGGTTGGTTATGTTATGATAGGGTAGCCTTGACTTTAGCGCTTTAGTCTCCCATTAGGTGGATTTCTGCGCCCTACAGTGCTCTAATATTTTCAGCCTGGCTCTGGAAAGGCCAGCAATAGTAGTCCCGGTACGTTATGTTGAGGTACGGTACGTCCGGTTGGGCTGAGTTATGCTAGGTTTGGATAGGATAGCTTTACCTTTTGTGCTGTACACTGCTGTTCGGAGGACTTCTGCGCTATGCTGCGCTCCAGTATGTTCTGTTTGGCCCTGGCGGGCTGCAGCAATAGCGGTTTCGGCACGTTAGCTTGAATTTAGATACGCATGGATATGCTCGGCTGCTCTGTGCTTGGTTTGGGTAGCTTTAACATTTCTGCTGCACACTGCGATTCTACGGATTTCTGTATTCTACTCCCCAATAGCGTATTTTGCCTGGCTCAGTGGAGAACAGCAATAGTGTTCGCGGTACGATAGGCTGAGTTATGTTACGTTAGCATACGTTTCGATTGGTTAGGTTAGGAGAGGGTAGATTGGACTTTAGAGGTGTTGTCTCCTATTAGAAGGAATACTGCGCCCTACGGCTCTCTAAGATTTTCAGCCTTGCTCTGGGAATGACAGCCATAGTTGTCTGTGCACGTTATGTTGTGTCACGTTGCGTACGCTTAGGCAGTGTTAGGGTACGGTTTGCTGGAAAACTTTAACCTCTCCCTGTACACTGACATCCGGTCGCATTCTGTGATCAGCTGTGCTCTAGTAGATTCTGCTTGGCACCGGGGAGGGCAGCAATACTTATCTCGGCACGTCATGTTTCGTCAGGTTACGTTCCGTTAGGTTGGGCTAGGCTAAGCTTGGACAGGATAGCATTAACTTTTGTACTGTGCATTGCTTTTCGGAATACTTCTGCGCTCCGCTGTGCTCTATTATGTCCTGCTTGGCACCGGAGAGGGCAGCAATACTTGTCTCGGCACGTCATGTTTCGTCATGTTACGTTCCGTTAGGTTGGGCTAGGCTAAGCTTGGACAGGATAGCATTAACATTTCTGCTGTACACTGCTATTCAGTGGACTTCTGCGCTCTACTGTGCTCCAGTAGGTCATGCTTGTGCCTGGCGAAGGCAGCAATAGCGGTCTCGGCACTATAGGGGATGTTAGTATATGTTTAGTTATGCTCCGTTGGTTTGAGATACGTATGTGTGGCTTTGACATTTCTGCTGTACACTGAAATACTATGGATTTATGCGTTCTTCTCTACACTAATGTGTTCTGCTTCACTCTGCGGAGGCCAGCAATAGTGGTCGCGCCACATTAGGTTGAGTTATGTTAAGTTCGGTTAGGTTAAGTGTGTGTAGCATCGACTTTAGTGCCATGTCTGTTATTAGGTTGATTTCTGCGCCCACGCAGCTCTAATATTTTTAGCTTGGCTTAGGGGAAGCCAGCAGTAGTGTCCTATACACGCCATGTTCGATCAGGTTGCGTTGAGTTGGATTGAGTTACGATATGTTTGGTTAGGATAGCTTTAACTTTCGTGCTTTGCACTGCTATTTGTTGGATTTCTGCGCTCTACTGTGCTCTGGTACGTCCTGCTTGGCCACTGGGCGCGCAGCAATAGAGGTCTCGGCAGGTTAGGTTTAGTTACGCTATCTTTGGCTGTGTCCTGTTGGTTCTGGTTAGGCTTGGGTAACATTGACTTTTCTGATATACGCTGCGATTCTATGGGCTTCTGCATTCTGCTCCCCACGAATGTGTCCTGCTTGGCTGCGATGAGGCCAGCAATAGCGGTCGCGGAATGGTTGGCTTTAGTTACGTCACGTTTGGTTATGTTACTGTTGGTTAGATTAGCAGGGCATAGCTTTGACTTTAGTGTTATAGTCTGCTATTAGGCAGACCACTGCGCCATACACTTCCCTAATATTCTCTGCTTTGCACTGGGAAGGCCAGCAATAATGGTCTCGGCACTTTATGTGGGTCAAGTTACGTTCGGTTATGTTGGGTTAAGATAAGTTCGGTCAGTGTAGGCCAAACTTTCGTGCTGTACACGGCTATTAGGTGGATTTCTGCGCTCCACTGTGTTCTAGTATTTCCCGCTTGGCTCTGGGAAGGGTAGAGTTAGCGGCGTTGGCACGTTAGGTTCTGTTTGATTATGTGCGGTTATGTTAGAATTGTTTAGGCTAGGAGAGGTAACTTTGACTTTAGTGCTATATTCTGCTTTTAGGTGGACCTCTGCACCTTCCAGGCATCTAATATTTTCAGCTGGTGTCTGTGAACGCCAGAAATAGCGGTCTCGGAACTTTACGTTGAGTCAGGTTACGTGCCATTATGTTGGGTTAGGCTATGTTTGGTCAGGGTAGCCTCAACTCTTGTGTTGTACCCCGCTATTCGGTGGATTTCTGCACTCCACTGTGCTCTAGTATGCCCTGCTTGGCTATAGGGAGGGCAGCAATGGCCGTCTTGGCGCGTTAGGTATAGTTAGGCTATGGTTGGTAATGTTCTGTTGGTTTGTGTTGCGTTCGGGTTGTTCTGACTTTTCGGATATATACTGCGATTCTATGGATTTCTGCATTCTACTCTCCACTAGTGTGCCCTGCCTGTTTCTGGGGAGGCTAGCAATAGCGGTCGCGGCCCAAACTCTTCAGATACGTTACGTTTGGTTATGTTAATGTTGGTTACGTTAGGAGAAGGTAGCTTTGACTTCAGTGCTACAGACTGCTATTAGGTGTATTCCTGCGCCCTACAGTGCACTAACGTGTGCAGTTGGGATCTGTGAAGGCCAGCAATAGTGCTCTTGGCATGTTACTCTAGGTCGCGTTACGTTCAGTTAGGTTGGGTTAGGATAAGTTTGGTCAGGATTGCCTTAACCTTTGTACTGTGTACTGCTGCTCGGTGGATTTCTGCGCTCCACTGTGCACTAGTAAGTACTGCTTGGCTCTGGGGATTGCCACAATAGCTGGCTGGGCACGTTAGCTTGGGTTACGCTATGCTTTCTTATTATCGGCTGTTTTGGGTTAGGTTTGGGTTGCTTTGACTTTTCTGATGTTCACTTTGATTCCGTGGGTTTCTGCGCTCTATCCACCACCAATGTGTTCTGGATGGATCTAGGGAGGCAAGCAATAGTGGACGCGGCACAAAGGTTTCAGATATATTAAGTTTGTTTATGTGATGGTTGGCTACGTTCGGAGGAGGTGGCTTTGGCTTTAGTGATATAATCTGCTTTTAGGTGGATTCCTGCGCCCTACAGTGCCCTAACGTGTTCGGCTTGGATCTGGGAAAGCCAGCAATAGTGCTCTAGGCACATTACGTTGGGTCACGTTACGTTTAAATTGGCTAGGTTAGGCTAAGTTTGGTGAGGATGGCCTTAACTTTTGTGCTGTACACTGCTGTTCGGTGGATTTCTGCGCTCCGCTGTGCTCTAGTATGTCCTGCGCGGCTCTGTGGAGGGCAGCAATAGCGGTCTCGACAGGCTAGGTTTGTTAGGCTATGTTTGCCTACGTTCTGTTGGTTTTGGTAAGGTTGTGTAGCTCCGACTTTTCTAATATACCCCGCGATCCTATGGATTTCTGCGTTCTACTTTCCTCTAATGTGCTCCGCTTGGCTATGGGAGGGCCAGAAATGGTTGTCTCGGCACGTTACGTTGGATCAAGTTGCGTTCGATTAGGATGGTTTGGGCCAAGCTTGGTGGGGATCTATTTAGCTTTTGAGCTACACACTGCTGTTCGGGGGAGTTCTGCGCCCTACAGTGATCCAATGATTTCGGCTTGACCCTCGGAGTGTCAGCACGAGCTGTCTCTGCACTTTATGTTTAGTCTCTTTATGTTCTGCTAGACTGGCTCAGGTCAAGATTCGTCAAGATAGCTTCAACGCTTGTGCTGTACAGATATATTCGGTGGATTTCTGCGCCCTACTTTGCTCTAGTACGTCCTGCTTGGCTCTGGGCGTGGTGTGGGTGGCATCAATAGCGGTCTCGGCTTGTTAGGTTGTATCAGGATACGTTTCTTCATATACTGTAGGCTTGGGTAAGGCTTGCGCAGCTTTGTCTTTTCTGATATACACTGCGATTATATGGCTTTCTGCGTTCTACTCTCCGCTAGAGAGTTCCGCATGTCTCTGCGGGGTGGTCCAGTAATAGTGGTAGCGGTATATTGGTTTGAGTTATATTACGTTTGGTTACGTTACGTTCGAATAGTTTAAGAGAGGATTGCTTTGACTTTTGTGCTATAGTCTGCTCTTTGGTGGATCTCTGCACCCGACAGTGCTCTAATCTTTTCAGCTTGGCTCTGGCAAGGTCAGAAATAGTGGCCTCGTCTCTCCATGGTGGGTCATGTTACGGTCGGATAGGTTGGGTTAGGAAATTTTTGGACATGGTAGCTATAACTTTTGTGCTGGACGCTGCTACTCGGTTAATTTATGCGCTCTACTGCGCCCCAGCTTGTTCTGCTCGGCTCTGTGGAGGCCAGTAATAGTGGTCGCTGCACGTTAGTTCAAGCTAGGATACGTTTGCTTGTGTTTCGATCATTTATGTTAGGAGAGAATAGCTAGGACTTTAGTGCTATGGTCTGCTAATGCGCAGATCTCTGCACTCTACAGTGCACTAATATGATCTGCGGGGCTCTTGGGAGGCCAGAAATAGGGGTCGCGTATCCTTAGGTTTAGTTATTCTACGTTCGGTTTTGTTAGGATAGGTCAGATTAGGAACGGGTATCTTCCACTTTTGTGCTATACGTTGCCATTTGGTGCCTTTTTGCTCTCAACTGTGCTCCAGTATATGCTGCTCGGCTCTGGGGAGGCCAGCAATAGTGGTCGCGGCACGTTATCTTGAGTTAAGGTACGTTTGGCTATGTAACGATTCGTTGGGTTATGGAAGGATTGCTTTATCTTTTGTGCTATACACTGTTATTCGGCGGAATCCTGCGCTGTACTGTGCTCTACTATACTGTGCTCGAATCTGGGGCTGACCGCAATAGTGGTCGTGGCACGTTATTTTGTGATATGTTAGGTTCGGCTCTCTTACGTTTTGCTAGGTTAGGAAATGGAGGCCGCAACCTTCGCGCTATACGCCTGCAGTTCGGTGGAATCGTGCGCTGTATTGTGTAATAACGCGTTCTGCTTGGCTCTGTGGAGAATAGGAATGGAGGTCTCGGGTCGTTAGGGTTAGATATTCCACGCCTGGTTAAGTTAGTCTCGGATAAGCTTGGTTGTTATAACTTTGACCTTTATGCTATACACTGCTTCTCGGTCGATACCTGTGCAATGGGCTGCTCTTCTAGCGTATGCTTGTCTCTGGAGAGGCCAACAGTAGTGGCCGCAGCACGTTAGGTTGTTTTATATTAGGTTCGGCTAGGTTAGGTGGCGCTGTGATGGGTTAGGATATCTTTGACTTTTGTGCTTCACACTCCTATTCCATGGACTTCTGCGCTCTTCACGCCTGTAATATGCCCTGCTTGGCTATGGGGAGGCAAGCAAAATTGATCTCGGCACGTTAGCTTGTGGTGTATAACGTATGGTTATTTTACGTTTGGAAAGATTAGGATAGGACAGCTTTGACTTCTACGCTACACGCCGTTATTCTGTGGATTCCTGCGCTCTGCTGCGCTCCAGTATATTCTGCTTGGCCCTCGGGTGGCTAGCATTATTGGTCTCGGCTCATTAGGCTGAGATATGTTGCGTTTGGTTAAGGTACGACTGGTCGGGTTAGGAGAGGATAGCCTCCACGTTTGCGCCATACACTGCTATTCAGTGAATTCCTGACCTCTACTACGATCTAGTATTCCCTGCTTTGGCCTGGGCATGCTTGAAATGGAGGCCGTGGCGCGTTTGGTTGATGTATGTCACACTTGGATATGTTACGTTTGGTTGTGTTTGGCCAGAGTGGCTTTGACATTTCTTCTGTACACTGCTATTCGGCGGATTTCTGCGCTCTACATTTCACCACTATGCTCTGCTCGAAACTGTGGAGACCAGGAATATTGCTCTCCGCACGTTAGGTTGAGTTATGCTACGTATGGTTGGGATAGGATTGCTTTCTCTTCAACGATACACACCGATATTAGGTGGGTTTCTGTGCTCTACTGTGCTCTTGTATGTTCTGCTTGGCTCTGGGGAGTCCAGCATTATTGGTCCCGGCACGTTAGGTTTAGCTTTGTTACGTTCGGCTATATTTCGTTTGGATATGTTGGGGTGGCGTATCTTTGACTCTTGCGTTGTACACTGCGTTCCGATGGATTCTTGCGCTCCACATTGCTCTACTTCTCTCTGTTCGACCCTCGGGATCCCAGCAATTGTGGAATGGCGCGTTTGGTAGTGTTAGGTTACGTTAAGTTAGGTTAGGCTCTGTTACGTTTGCTCAGGATAGCCTTGACTTTCATGCTATGCGCAGCTATTCGGTGGTTTCCTGCTCGCAACTTTGCCCTGCTCTGTTCTGCCAGTCCCTGTGCTGGCCGGAAATAGTGGGCGCGGCACGTGACGTTGCGTTTGGCTACGTTAGTATAGGTTTTGTTTGTTTGTGTTATGTTTGGATATCTTTGACTTTTCTGCTGCACACTGCGATTCTATCTATTTCTGCGCTCCGCTCTCCTCTATTATGCCGTGCTATGCACTGTCGCTGACAGCAATACTGGTCGCGGCACGTTACATTGAGTTAAATTCCAATTTGCTAGGTTTGGTTGTGTTAGGTTAGGTATGGTTAAGTATGGATGCCTTTCACTTCTCTTCTATACATTGCTATTTGAAGGCTTTCTGCGCTCTACTGGGTCCCACTACACTCTGGTCGACTCTAGGCAGGCCAGCAGTAGCGGTCACGGCGCGATAGTTTGTTTTCGTCACGTTCGGTAATGCTGCGATAGGTCAAGTTAGGATGGGATAGATTTGACATTTGTGATGTGCACCGCAGTTCGGAGGATATCTACGCTCTACATTGCTCTACTATACTCTGCACGAATCTGTGGTGGCCAGCAATAGCCGTCTCGGCGCGTTAAGTTGAATTAGGCTGCGTTCGGGGTGTTATGTTAGCTTGGGATAGGTTTGGATTACTTTGACTTTCGTGGTACAGATTGTTTTTGGTTGGACTTTTGCGCTCTGCTATGCCCTAGTATTTTCTGCTAAGCTATGGAGATGCAAGCAAGAGTGGTCTTGGCCCGTTAGTTTGAGTTAAGCTACGCACGGATATGTTACGTTTGGCTATGTCAGGATTCTGTAGCTTCGACTATTGTACTATGCACTCCAATTCTATGGACATCTGCGCTCTACTCACCTCCAATCTGTTCTGCTTGGCTCTGCGGAGGGCAGCAATAGAGGTCCCGGCACGTTAGGAAGCGTTAGGCTACGCTTGCTTACGATACGTTGGGTTAGGTTAGCACCGGATGGCTTTGTCTTATGTGCTATACACTGGTTTCGGTGGATTTCTGCGCTCCACTTTCATCTAAGTCTCCCTGCTTCGATCTGAGAAAGCCTGCAATGGTGGCCGCGGCGCGTTAGGTTGAGGTAGGTTACGTTTGGTTGGGTTAGGTTTGCTGTGGTTTGTTTGGGATATTTCTGACTCTCGTGCTATAAACTGCCATTCTATGGAACTCTGCTCTCTACTCGCCTCTAATATGCCCTGCTTGGCGATGGAGAGGCCAGCAATTGTGGACTAGGTACGTTGGGCTGGGATTGGTTACGCTTGACTAGGCTTGGTAAGGTCAGATTCGGTCAGGATACCTCCTATTTTTTTGCTATACAATACTATTCGGACGTTCCGAGCTTTCTAAATTGCTCTGCTGTACTCTGCTTAGCTCTCTTGAGGCCAGCATTTGCTTTCGTGGCACGTCAGCTTGTGTTACGTTACGCCACCTTTTCTCACGATTGGTGAGGTTAGGATGGGATTGCTTTAAGTTTTGCGCTATACACCGCTATTCGGAGGACTCCTACGCTCTAGGTTGCTCTAATATGCCCAGCTTGTCTCTGGGGAGGTCAGCAATATTATTCTCTGCACGTCATGTTCAGGAATGTAACGCTTGTCTTGGCTAGGTTAGGAGAGTTTAGGTTAGGATATCATCGACTTTTGAGCCACACACTGCAGTGCCGTGGAATACTGCGCTGTTCTGTGTTCTATTATATTCTGCTCGGCTCTGCGGAGGCCAGCAAGTGCGGTCTCGGCACGCTAGGTTGAGTTATGTTACGGTTGGCTTGGATAAGTTAGGACATGTTTGATTATGACAGCCTTGTCTTTTGTGCCGGACGGTGCTATTCCGCCGATATCTCTGCACTGCATTGCTCTAATAGCGTTGGCTTAAACCTGTGGAGGCCAGAAATAGCGGTCATGGCATATTTGGTTGGGATATGTCACGTTCTGTTTGGTTAGGTTCGGTAAAGTTTGGTCAGGATAGCTTTGACTCTTGTGCCATATACTGCTATTAGGCCTATGTCTGAGATCTGCATTGCTGTACTGTCAACTGCTTGTCTGTGGAGAGGCCAGCAATTGTGGTCGTGGCACGTTTATTTGAGGTGTTACCTTTGGCTATGTTAGGTTAGGTTGAGTTCAGTCAGTGTGTCTTTGTCTTTTGCTCTGTACGCTGCTATTCGGTGGACTTCTGCGCTCTATATTCCTCCAGTATGATCTACTCAACTCTCGAGAGGCCAGAAATTGTGGTCGCCCCACGTTAGGTTGCGTTATATTACGTTCTGTTAGGTTAGGGTACGTTGTGTTTGGTTAGGATAGCTTTGACTCTTGTGCTACGCACTCCTATTCTATGAAATTCTTCTCTCTTCTGTGCGCTATCGCACTCCGCTTTTCTGTGTGGGCGCCAGGAATAGTGCTCTTGGCACGTCAGTTTGAGTTATGTTACCTTTGGATAGGCTAGCTTTGTTTAGGCTTGGTAAGGATAACTTTGACTTTTCCGCTTTACACTGCTATTCGGACGATTCCAGCGCTCTGCATTGAGCTGCTACACTCTGCTTAGCACTCCTGAGGCCAGCAATAGCGGTTTCATCCCGTTAGGTGGTGTTCGGCTAAGTTTGGTTGCGTTACGTTAGCTTGGGTTAGGTTTGGATAGATTTGACTTACGTGGTTTACACTGTTAGTTGGTGGATATCAACGCTCTACTATGCTCTAGTATGTTCCGCGCGGCTCTGCGGAAGCCAGCAATGCTGGCGGCGACACGTTAGGTTTAATTATTCTATGTTTGGTTAGGTTGGGTTAGGTCTGGTGAGGTCAAGGTATCATTGACTTATGTGGTGTAAATTGCTATTTGGCGTATTTCTACGCTTTACTTTGATGTACTATACTCTGCTCCACTCTGGGGAGGCCAGAAATCGTTGTCTCGGTCCGTCAGTTTGTGCTAAGCTACGTTCGGTCAGTGCATATTAGTTAGGGATAGGTCTGGATAGCTTCGACTTTCGTGGTGTAAACTGCAGTTCGGAGCAATCCTGCGCTGTACTGTTATCTGGTATGTTCTTATTGACTCTGCGCAGGCCAAAAATGGTGGTCTCGACACGTCAGTTTGAGATAGATAACGCTTTGTTGTGTTACGCTTGGTAAGGTTAGGAAAGGATAGCTTCGACTATTATGCAATAGAGCGCTATTCTGCGGGACACTGCGCTCTACTGTAATCTAGTATATTCTACTTGGCTGCGGGGATGCCAGCAGTATCGGTTACGGTACGTTAGCCGGAGTTATGTTGCGTTTGGCTTGGTTAGGTTAGTTTGCGTTATGTTTGGATTTCTGAATTTCGTGGTGTAGGCTGTATTTCGGCTGACGTCTGCGCTCTACTGTGCTCTGGTACGTTCTGCTTGTCTCTGAAGAGGGCACCAATAGTGGCCTCGGCACGTTAGGAACTGTTAGGCTACCTTCTGTTTCGTTTCCTTTGGGGGGGTTATGATAGAACAGCTTAGGCTTTCGTGCTGTAAACTGCTGTACGTTGAATATCTGCGCTCTACCCTGCTCTAGTATATTCTGCTGGGCTCTGCGGTGGCCAGGAATAGTGGCCGCCGCGATTCAGGTGAGTTAGGTTACGTTCGGATTGCTTATGTTAGCAGGGGTGTGGTATAGACAGTCTTGATTTTTCTGCTATTCACTTCGTTTCCGTGGATTTCTACTCCCTACAATCATCTAATATGTTCCGCATGGCCCTTGGGATTCCAGCATCAGTGGTCGCGGCACGTTAGGAAGGGTTAGGTTACGTTTGGTTTGGTTAGGACGGGAGAGCTTTGACCTTTGTACTATACACAGCTATGCGATGGATATCCGCCGTCCTCGTTGCTCTACTATACCTCATTCGACTCTGGAGATGTCATCAATGGTCGGTCGTGGCCCGCTGGTTTGCGTTAGGCTACGTTTGGTTACGTTACGCCAGCTTTGGTTAGGCTTGGATAGATTCGACTTTCGTAGTATGCACTGACATTAGGTGGACTTCTACGCTCTACCGTGCTCTAGCATATTCTGCTTGTCTCTGGAGATGCCAGTAATAGTGGTCTCGGCACGTTAGGTTGAGGTGGGGTACGCCTGGCTAGGTTATGTTTGCCCTGGATACGTTTGAGTCGCTTCGACTTTTTCTGCAATACACTGCGATTTTGTCTACCTGTGCGCCCCATTCCGCTCTATTGTGCTCTACTTTGCCCTGTGGAGGCCAGCAATGCTGGCCGCAGCACCATAGGTTCAGTTAGATCACGCTTGGTATGGTTAGGTTTGGTATGCTTAGGGCAGGATGTCACTTACTTCTGTGCTATACATTGCTATTTGCTAGCCTTCTGCGCTCCGCTGCGCCCTGCTATGCCCTGGTCGACTCTGGGGAAGCCAACAATAATGGTCACGACACGATAGCATGTGCTATGCTGCGCTTGGTAATGCCACGATTGGTTAGGTTAGGATATGATATCTTCGACTTTTGTGCTATATACCGCTATACTGTACTCTGCTCGGCTCTCATGATGCCAGTAATAGTGGTCTCGGCAAGTTTGGTTGAGTTAGGCCACGCTTGGTTTGGGTATGTTCGTTCGGATTAGGTTTCGATTGCTTTGACCTTCGTGGTATAGACTTTTGTCCGATGGACTTCTGCGCTTCACTGTGCTCTGGCATATGCTGCTTGGCACTGGGGAGGCCAGCAGTGGAGTTCTCGGCACGTTAGGCTTTGGCTATTCTATGTTTCATTATGTTAGGTTAGGCTCTGTTAGGTTGAGATATCTTTGACCTTTGTGGTATACATTGCTATTTGGTGGCCTTCTGCGCCCTACTATGCTCTACTTTATTCTGCTCGAATCTGGGGAGGCCAGGAATAGTAGTCGAGGCACGATAGGTTTTGTTAGAACACTTATGGTAATGCCATGGTTGGTAAGGTTGGGAAAGAATAGCTCTGACTTTTGTGCTATACACGGTTATTCGGAGAATTTCTAAGCTCTACATTGCTCTACTACACTCTGCTCGACTTTGGCGATGCCAGTAACAGTGGTCTTGGCAAGTTAGGTTGAGTTATGCTACGTTTGGTTAAGTTACGTTTGTCCAGGTTAGGATCTGATAACATTGACTGTTGTGCTATACACAGCTGTACGTTCAATTTCTGCGCTATACTGTGCTCTAATATGTTCTGCTTGGCCATGGGATTACAGCAGTAGAGGCCTCGGATCGTTAGGATTGTTTATTTTACGCTTGGTTAGGTCCTGTTAGGCCTGGTTATGTCAGGATATCCGTGACCTTTGTGGTATACATTGCTATTTGGTTTATTTCTACGCTTTAATGTGTTCTACTATACTCTGATCGACTCTAGGGATGCCAGCAATATAGGTCTCGGCAGGCTAGGAAGAGTTATGCTACGTTTGGTTACGTTGCGTTTGTCCAGGTTAGAATACAGTAGCTTTGACTGTTGTGATATACAGAGTTATACGTTGAATTTCTTCTCTGCACTGTGCTCTAGTACGATCTGCATGGCTCTGGGGAGGCCAGCGGTAGTAGTCTCGGCACTAAGGTTAAGTTAGGTTGCGCTTGGTTATGTTAGGTTCTGTTGGGTTAGGATAGGATGTTTCTGACTTATGTGCTCTACACCGATATCCTACGGACCCGTGTGCTTTACTGTGCTACAGAATATTCCTTTTGTCTCTGGGTATCCGGCAATAGCGTTCGCTGCATGTTAGATTTAGTTATTCTACGCTGGGTTATGTTAGGTTGTGCCTGGTTAGGTTAGGATATCTTTCACTCTTGTGCTTAAATTGCTATATGGCCGCTTTCTGCGCTCTACTGTGCTCTGCCATAGTCTCCTTGCCTCTTGTGAGGCCAGCAACAATGGTCGTGGCACCACATGTTGTGCTACGTTGCGTCTGGTCATGTCACGTTTGGTCATGTTAGGAGATTATAGATTTGGCTTTTGCGTTATGCGCTGATATTCGGTTGATTTCTGCGCCCTACTGTGCTCTAATATGCTCTGCTTGGCTGTGGCGATTCCAGCGATAGTCGTCTCTGCACGCTAGTTCGGGCTATGCTACGTTTGGTTAGGTCATGCTGGTTTGCGTTAGGTTCGGATGGCTTTGACATTCGTGGTATACACTGCTATTCGGTGGATTTCTGCGCTTTACTTTGGTCTGATATTATCTGCTTTGCTCTGGGGAAGCCAGAAATTTCGGCCTCGGCGCGTTAGTTCAAGTTAGGTAACGTTTGCTTGTGTTACGCTTGGTTAGGTTAGTACAGGTTAACTTTAACTTTTATGCTACACACTGCTATTCGGTGGACTTTTAGGCTTTCCGTTGCTACACTATAATCTACTCGACTCTGGGGACGCCAGCAACGGCTGTAGTCGCACGATAGGTTGAGTTCGGATGCGTTTGGCTAGTTTATGTTAGCGTGGGTGAGGTCTGTATAGCCTTGATTTTTCTGCTATACACATCGGTTTTACGAATTTCCACGCCCTGCGCTCCTGTGATACGTTCTGTATGGGCCTGAGAGGCCAGGAATGTTTGTCGCTGCACGATAAGTTGTGTTAGATTACGTTTGGTTGGCTTAGGTTACGCTGGGTTTGGCAGGTATAGCACTGACTCCTGTGCCTCACACTGCTGTACGGTTGATATCCGCGCTGTGCATTGCTCCACTAACATCTGCTTGACCCCGGGGCGGCCAGTAATAGCTGTCGCGGCACGTTTGTTTGTGCTATGTTACGTTCTGGTATGTTTGGTTCGGTTGAGGTTGCACAGGATGGCTTTAACTTTTGCGCTATACGCTGCTGTTCGGTGGATTTCTCCGACCTACTGCGCTCTAATACGCTCTGCTTTACCCTGAGGAGGCGAGAGATATTTGCCGCGTCATGTAACGCTATGCTAGTTTACATACGGTTCGTTTACTTTAGTATGGGTAAGGCTTGGGTATCTTTGATTTTTCTGGTATGCGTTGCGATTCAATGGATTTCACCGCCCCACTCTCCTCTAATATGTTCTGCATGGCCCTGGGGAGGCCAGCAATAGTGGTCGAGGCACGTTGAGCTGAGGCAGATTACGTTAGGTTAGGTTTGGTTTGGATAGGTTAGGATGGGATAGACTGAGCTTTTGTGCCCTACACTGCCTTGTTGTTTATTTCTGCTCTCTGCTGCGCTCTGGTTTGCTCTGATCGTCTGTGGGGTGAACAGCAGCATTGGTCTCGGCATGTTACTTTGAGTTAGGCTACTCTCGGTTATGTTAGGTTTGGATAGGTTAGGAAGGGATAGCTTTAACTTTTACGCTGAACATCAATATTCGGTGGACTGCTGCACTCCAGTGTGCGCGAATATGCTCTGCTTGTCTCCTGGGAGGCCGGCAATAATGTCCGTGGCACGTACGTTTGTGTTACGTTACGTTTGCTTTGGCTAAGTTAGGATAAGTTTGGTTGGAATGGCTATGTCTCTTGTGATGTATACTGGTATAGGGTGGATTCTTCCTTTCTACCGAGCTCTAGTATATTCCGTTAGGCTATTCGGAGGTCGGCCGTAGTGGTCTGGGCAAGTTACGCTGTGGTAAGTTGCGTATGGTTATGTTGAGTTTGGTTAGTGTAGGAGAGTATAGCATTGACTACTGTGCTATACACTTCTATTCGGTGTATTTCTGCGCTCTACATAGTTCTGCTAAGTTCCGGCTGTCTCCCTGGAGGCCAGCAATATTGGTCGCCGCACGTTACGTCTAGTTAGGCTACGTTCTGTTAGGTTGGTTTAGGTGAGGTTAGGTTAGGACATCCTTGACTTTTGCGCTACACACTGCGATACGCTCGATTTCTACACCCTACTGTGTTGCAGTGTTCTCTGCGCGACTCTGAGGAGGCCAAGAATTGCGGTCTCGTCGCGTTAGGTTAAGCTATGTTACGTTTGCTTATACAACGTTTGGACAGGTTAAGACAGCAGAGAGATGACATGAGTGCTACACACTGCTATTGCGTAGATTTTTGCGATCTACATAGCTCTATTATACGTTGCTCGACTCCGTGGAGACCAGTAATGGGGGACTCGGCACGTTAGTTTGCGTTATGCCACGTTCCATTTGGTTATGCTGGATTGGGTTAGGTTTTGATAGCACTGTCTTTCGTGTTATACAGAGCTATTCGGTGGAATTCTGACCCCTACTGCTGTCTACTATACTCTGCTCGAATCTGGGGAGGGCAAAAATTGTGGTCGCTGCACAATAGTTTCAGTTATATTTCGTTCGGTTAGATTAAGCTAGGTTGCGTTTGGCTTGGATGGCATTGACGTTTGCGTCATACAATGATATTCGGCGTATTTCTGCGGTCTACTGCGACCTAATATGCTCTGCTTGGCTATGGCGAGGACAGAAATACCGGTCTCGGCTCGTTAGGTGTTGATATTCTACGTTTGATTACGATAGCTTATGTCAGGCTACGTTAGGGTATCTATGACTTTTGTCTAATACACTGTTCTATGGTAGCTTTCTGCGCTCCACTGTGCCCTAGTACTTTCTGTCTGGGTCCGGGGAAGCCAGCAATAGTGGCCTCAGCTCGTCAGTTTTAGTCAGGTTGCGTTTGGTTGTATTAAGTTTGGATGGGTTAGGAGGAGATAGCTTGGACTTTTGTGCTGTACACTGCTGTTCGTTCTATTTCTACGCCCTACGTTGCACTACTATACGCTGTTCGACTCTGAGGAGCCCAGTAATAGTGGTCACGGGCTGTTACGTTGTGTCAGGAAACATTTGGCTACGTTACGCTCGTCTGGTTTAGGATAGGAAAGATATGACTTTCGTAGTACACACTGATATTCGGTGGATTCCTGCGCTCTACTGCGATCTACTATATTCTGCTTGGCCGGGGTGAGTCCAGCAACTGTGGTCGCGTCACGATATGTTGGGTTAGACTATGTTTGGCTGGGTCTCGTTGGTTTGCGTTAGGAATGGGTAGCTTAGAATTTTTCGATATGCACTGCGATTCTATGGATTTCTGCGTTCCACTAACCACTGGTATGTTCTGCTCCTATCTGGGGAGGCCAGCAATGTTGCTCGCGGCAAGTTTGTTTGTGTCTGGTTACGTTGTGTTTGGTTAGGTTAGGATAGGATGGCTGGGACTTTCGCGGCATGCACTGCTATTAGGCGGCTTTCTGCGCTCTACATTGCTCTAACATACTCTCCTTGGCTCCGGGAATGCCAGCAATACTAGTCTCGGGACTTCACATTGAGTTATACTACGTTCCGTTAGGTTAGGTTAAGACAGGTTTGGTGAGGATGGCTTCCACTTTTCATCTATACGCTGCAATTTGGTGGGATTCTGCGCTCTTCTGTACTTTAATACAGCCTGCATGGCTCTGTGGAGGCTGGTAATAGTGGTATCGGCACTTTAGGCTTATTTATTGTACGTATGGTTGGGTTAGGTTGCTTATGGTTAGGTTAGGATACCTTTGACCCTTGTGCCACATATTGCAGCTTGGTGGCTCTCTGTGCTCTACTGTGCTCTGGTATTTCCTGCTTGGCTCAGGGGAAGACAGCAATAGTGGTCTCCGTACGTCAGGTTTATTTATGCAATGTTTGGTTATGTTCGGTTGGTTTGGGATAGGTTTGGGTAGCTTCGACTTTTCTTATATACACTGCGGTTATATGGACATCTGCGATCTACTTTCAACTAATATGTGCTGCTTGGCTCTGGTGTGGCCAGCAATAGTAGGTCGCGGCTCGTTATGTTCAGTTACGTTACGTTTGGTTACGTTACGATTCGTTAGGCTAGGTGAGGATAGCTTTGACTTTAGTGCTATAGTCTAATGTTAGGTGGATCGCTGCGCCGTAGAGTGCTCTAATGCCTTCAGCTTGGAGCTGAGTGGGCCAGGAATAGTGGCCTCCGCAAGCTACACTTTGTCAAGTAACTTTCGGCTAGGTTGTGTTAGGCTAAGTTTGGACAAGGTAGCTTTAACTTCTGTGATGTATACTGCTATTCGCTGGATTTCTGCGCTCTACTGTGCTATAGTATGTGTTGCTTGTCTTTGGGGATGGCAAAAATTGCGGTCTCGGCACGATAGGTTATGTCACGCTATATTTGCATTTGTTCTGCTGATTTGGGTTAGGCTTGGGTAGCTACTACTTTTCCGGTATACACTGCGATTATGTCGGTGTCCGCTGTCTATTCTCCACTAGTGCGTTCCGCTTGACTCTTTGGAGGCCAGGAATTGTGGTCGCGGCACGATAGGTTGAGTTAGGTTATCTTCGGCAATGTACGGTCGGTTAGGTTACGAGAGCATAGCTACGACTTTTGGTCAATATTCTGCTATTAGGTGGATCTCTACGCCATACTGTGCCCTAATACTTTCAGCTTGGATCTGTGGGTGCCAGCAATAGTGGCCTCTGCACGTAACGATGTGTCATGTTACGCTCGGTTAGGATGTGTCAGGCTAAGTTTGGACAGGATAGCTTTAACTTATGTGGTGCACACTCCTATTCGGTGGACTTTTGCGCTCCACGGAGCTCTAGTATTTCCTGCCTGGCCCTCGGGAGGGCAACAATAGCGGTCTCAGCACGATAAGTTGAGACAGGCTTTGTTTGGTTATGCTCTGTTGGTTTGTGTTTGGCTTGGACAGCTATGACTTTTCTGATGTACACAGCGATTATATGCATTTCTGCTTTCTACTCTCCACTTATGCGTTCTGCTTGGCTCTGGGGAGGCCAGCAATAGTGGTCCTGGCACGCTACGTTCAGTCATGTTACGCCGGGTTAGATAGGGTTAGGCTGCGTTTGACTTAGTTAGCTTTAACTTCTGCGCTGTACACTGCTGTTCGGTGAGCTTCAGCTCTCTACTGTTCTCTAGTATGTCATGCTTGACTCTACGGGTGGCATAAAAAGCGGCCTCGGCAAGTAGGCTTGTGTTCGGCTATGTTTGCTTATGTTCTGTTCGTTTGGATTAGGTTTGGGTAGCTTTGACTCTTCTGATATACACTGCGATCCTGATATTCCTACGTTGTACTTTCCACTAATGTGTTCTGCTTGGCTCTGAGGAGGCCAGCAATAGTGGTCGCGGAGCGTCAGGTTGAGTCAGGTCACGTCTGTCTATGTCACGAGTGGTTACGTTAGGAGATTATAGCAGTTCGAATAGCTTTGTCTTTTCCGCTGTACAATGCGAATGTGTGGATTTCTGCACTCTAATCTCCTATAATATGTTCTGCTTGGCTCATGGGTGTCCAGCAATAGTGGTTTCGGCACGTTAGGTTTAGTTAGATTACGTTTCGTTAGGGTCTGCTTGTTTGGGTTAGGTATGGGAAGCTTTATCTTTCTTGAAATAGACTGTTATTCTGAGGATATCTGCGCTCTACTTCACGCGACTACACTCAGCTCTACTATGAGGTGGCCAGCAGTAGTGTTCGTTGCACGCTAGGTTGAGCTATGTTACGTTTGGTTACATTGCGATTGGTTATATTAGGAGGGTCTAGCTACGACATTTGCGCTGTTCATTGGTATGTGGAGTACTACTGCATTCTACTGTGGTTTAATATGCTCAGCTTGCCTCTGTGAGGGCCAGCGATAGCGGTATCGGCAGGTTGCGTTGCGTTAGACTACATTCGGTTAGGTTAGGTTATTTCAGGCTAGGCTAGGATATCTTCGACTTTACTTCCTTACACAGCGAAGTGGCGGATTTCTGAGCTCCACTGTGCTCTCGTGTATTCTGCTCGACTCTGGGGAGGTCAGCAGTAGTGTCCTCGGCACGTCAGGTTGAGTCAGGTTACATTTGGTTTTGTAACGTTTGGTTAGGTTAAGAAAGTATACATGTGACTTTTGTGCTATACACTGCATTGCGGTGAATTTCTGCGTTCCACTGTGCTATAATATTCTCTGCTTGGCTCTGGGATGCCGGCAATGGTGGTATCTGCGTGTTAGGTTGTGTTAGATTACGTTTGGTTATGTTGGGTTATTCTGGGATCGGTTAGGATAGCTTCGTTTCCTCTGCTATACATTGCCATTCTTTGCTATTCCGCGCTCTACTCCCCTTTAATATGTTCCACTTGATGATGGGGAGGCCAGCAACAGTAGACTGGTCTCGGTACGTTTAGTTAGCCTACGCTTGCTTGGGCTTGGTTGAGTCGGGTGAGGTTATGGTACCTTTGACGTTTGTGCTATTCGCTGCTGGTTGGTGGCATCATGCGATCGACTCTGCTCTAGTGTATTCTGCCTGGCTCTAGGGACATCAGCAACAGTGGCCTTCGCACGCCAGTTTAAGTTAGGATACGATTGGTTTTACTACGTTGGGATAGGTTAGAACAGGTTAGCGTCGACCTTTGTGATGTACCCTGCAATTCGACGGATCTGTACGCTCTTGATTGCTCTACTGTATTCTGCTCGACTCAGGGGAGGCCAGGAGCAGTGGTCGCGGCACGTTATGTTGAGCTGAGCTGCGCCGTTTGGGTTAGGTTATGTCAGGTTGGGTTAGGATATCTCCGACTTTTGTGTTTCACACAGCTATTCGGTGGATTTTTGCGATCTACATGGCTCTACTATGCTATGCTCAACTCTGTGGAGGCGAGCAATAGCGGCCGTAGCACGTTAGGTTGAGGTATGTTACAATTGGTTATGTCATGTTGGGCTGTATTTGGTCAGGATTGCGTTTACTTCAGTGCTATACACTGTTGTTCGTTGGGCTTCTGCGATTAACAGTGCTCTACTTCATTTTAATTGGCTCTGGTGGGGCCTGGAGCTGTGGTCGGCACGCTACGTTGAGCTACGCTACGTTCCTTAAGGCAATGTTATGTCAGGTTATGTTGGGGTATGTTAGACTTGTGCGCTATACACTGCTATTCGATGGACTTATGCGCTCTAAATTGCTCTACTACACTCTGATCGTCTCTTGGGTGGCGATTAGTTGCGGCCGTGGAACGTTAGCTTGTGTTACGTTACGACTGGTTAGGATACGTTAGGGTACGTTTGCTTAGGGTAATTTGAACTTTCGTGCTATACACTGTTATTCGTTGGATTTCTGTGATCTTCTGAGCTCCGCTACGTCCAGCTTGGCTATGTGGAGGCAAGGAGCAGTGGTCGCTTCACGCTATGTTGAGTCACGCTACGCTTGGTTTGGCTAGATACGGTCAGGCTATGCTAGGGTATCTACGGCTTTTGTGCTGTTCTCTGCATTGCGGTAGATTTCAACGCTCAACAGCACTCCAGTACATACTGCTTGTGTCTGCGGGGGCCAGCAATTGTGGTCACGTCGTGCTAGGTTGAGTCATGTTACGTTTGGGCATGTTACGTTTGGTTACGTTAGGAGAGTATGCTCTGACTTTTGTGCTATGCACTGCTATTCCGTGGGTCACTGCGCTCTAGTGTGCTCTAATATTCTCTGCTTGGAATGGAGGTGGCCAGTAATAGTGGCCTCGGCAAGTTTGGTTGGGTTAGGTTGCGATTGGTTAGGTTAGGTTAGGTGAGATTAGGTGAGGACATCTTCGACTTTTGTGCTATTCACAGCAGTGCCGTGGGTTTTTGCGCACTACTGTGCTCTAGTACATTCAGCTTGTCTTTTTCGAGCCCAGCAATAGAGGTCCCGCCATGTTAGGTTGTGTTACGCTTCGTTTGGTTAGGTTACGACAAACTCGGTCAGGTTATGTTTGATTTTCGTGCTATACACTGCTATTGGTGGGCTTTCGGCGCTCGGGTGTGTTCTACTGTATTCTGATAGTCCCTGGGGTGGCCAGCAATTGTGGCCTTGCACGTTATGTTGAGATATGCTACATCCGATTAGGTTGCGTTAGGATAATTTTGGTTAGGTTTGCTTCGACTTTCGTGCTATGCACTATTAGCCGGTTGGTTCCTGTGATCTACTGTTCTCTACTGCGCTCTACTGTATTCTGCTTGGCTCTGTGGAATCCGATACTAGTGGCCGCGGCACTCTCTGTTGAGTTACGCTATGTTCGGTAAGTTAGGTTACGTCAGGTTATGTTTGTGTGCCTTCGACTTTTGTGCTGTTCACCGGAATTCACTGGGTTTGTGCGCTCCACTGTGCGCTAGTATACTCTGCATATCCATGTAGAGTTCAGCAATATAGGTCTCGGTATGTAAGGTCGAGTTAGGTTACGTTTGGGTATGTTACGTTTGGCTAGGTAAGTTTAGGCTACTTTGACTTTTGTGCTTTACACTGCTATTCCCTGTGACTTTGTGGTCTGCAGTGCTCTACTGTGTTCTGCTCGGCTCCGTGGATGCCAGCAATAATGTCCGTGGCACGTTTGTTCGAGTCATGTTACGTTTGGCGTGACAAGGTTTGGTTATGTTAGGTTAGGATGGTTTAGGCTTTTGTGCTATACTCTGCTCTCCGGCGGATATCTGTGCTCTACATTGCTCTGCTATACCCTGTACGACTCTGGGGATACCAGCAAAAGTTGTCTCGGCAGTATGGTTTGCGTTATGCTGCTTTCGGTTATGTTACGTTAGTTTGGGTTAGGCTTGGGTAACTTTGCCTTTCGTGGAAAACGCTGACGTTAGGTGGACTTCAACGCTTTACTGTGCTCCATCACAATCTGCTTGGCCCTGGGGAGTCCAGCAATAGCGGTCGCAGCACGTCACGTTGAGTTTGGCTCCGTTTGGGTATGCTCTGCTGGTTTGGGTTGAGCTTGGGTAGCATAGTCCTTTCTGATATACACTGCAGTTCGATGGATCTCTGCGTCGTATTGTCCAATATATGTTGTGCTTGGCTATGGGTTGGCCAGCAACCGCGGCCTCGGTGCGTTACATAGTGTATGGCTACGCTTGATTATTGTACGATCTGCTAGGTTAGGGGGTGTTAGCTTTGACATTGGTGCTGCACACTGCTATACCGCGGCTTTCAACGCTCTACAACGCTCTAGGATGTTCAGCCTTGCACTGGGAAGGCTAGAAATAGCAGTCTCGGGACTTTATGTTGATCTATGTTACGGTCGGTGATGACGGGTTAGGCTATGTTTGGATAGCAGAGTTTACACTTTTTTGCTGTGCACTGCTATTCGGTGGATTTTTGCGCTCTACTGTGCTCTAGTATATTTCGCTTGCCTCTGGGGAATACAGCAGTGGTTGTCTCGTCACGTTAGGTTAAATTAGATATCGTTTGGTTATGTTACGTTTGGTTCGGTTAGGATAGGATAGCATCGAGTTTTGCGCTGTACACTGATATTCGGCGGTTTTCTGCGCTTTACATAGCCCTAATATGATCTGCTTGACCCTGGGGTAGACGGCAATAGTAGTCTCGTCGCGTAGTAATGGGTCAGGCTTCGATCGGTTATGTTATGTTTGGCTAGGTTAGGATAGGATAGCTTCAACTTTTGTACTATACCCTGCTGTTCGGTGGATTTATGCTCACTACTCTGCTCCAGTATGATCTGCTTGCCTCTGGGGAGGTCAGCAATTGTAGTCTCGTCACGATGTGATGGATTATGCGACGATTGGTTATGTTATGTTTGGTTAGGTTAGAATAGGATAGCTTCAACTTTTGTGCTATACTCTGCTATTCGGTGGTTTTCTGCACTCTACTCTGCTCTAACATGCCCTGCTTGCCTCTGGGGAGGCCAGCAATGGTAGTCTCGCCACGCTATGTTGAGTTAGGCTACGATAGGTTATGTCATGTTTGGCCAGGTTAGGGAATGTACGCTTTGACTTGTGTGCCACACACTGATATACGGCGGCTTTCTGCGCTTTACGTTGCTCTGCTGTACTCTGCTCGTCTATGTGGAGGTCAGGTTTAGTTATGCTACGTTTGGTTGTGTTACGTTAGTCTAGGTTTTGCTTGGACAGCTTTTAGTTTCGTGGTATACACTGCTTTCCGATGGATTTCTGCGCTCTACTGTGCTCTGATATGCCCTGCTTTGCTCTTGTGAGGTCAGCAATATTCGTCTTGGCAGGTTAGGTTGAGTTATGTTACGTTTGGCTATTTTAAGTTTGTTTAGGTTAGGATAGGGTAGCTTTGACTTTTGTGCTATACTTCTCTGCGTTGCTCTGGGGAGGCCAGAAAGGGTGTCCGCGGCGCGTTAGTGTTTGATAGGTTCGGTTTGGCTGTGCTACGTTTGGATAAGTTAAAAGAGATAATCTTTGACTTTTGTGCTATACACAGCTAATCGGTGTACTTCTGCGCTCTACATTGCTCTAATCTGCTCTGCTCGGCTTTGGGGTGACCAGCAATGGCGGTCTCGGCACATAATTTTGAGTTAGGCTACGTTCGGTTAGGTTAGGCTAGGACTGGTTAGGTTAGAGTACCTTCCACTTTGCGCTGTACACTGCAATGCAGTGTATTGCTGCGCTCTCTTCAGCTATAGTATATTCCGCGTGGCTCTGGGGCAGGCAATAGTGTCCTTTGCACGTTAGTGTTAGATCGGTGACGTTCGATTATGTTACGTTTGGTTAGATTAGTATGGAGTATCTTTGACTTTTGCGCTACACGCTGCTAGTCCATGTACCACTGCATAGTCAAACATAAGCTAACTCAGCATAACGTGCCGAGGCAGCACCTGCTGACCCCCCAGGGCCAAGCAGAGCATATTAGTGCAATGAAGAGAGCAGAAAGCCGCAGAATGGTAGTGTACATAACCTAACTTAATGCTATTCTATCCTTACCTTACCAAACAAAACGTGACCAATCGTAACCTAACATAACCTATCGTGACGAGACCACTATTGCTGGCCTCACCAGAGACATGCTAAATGTAGTAGAGGAGAGAAGAGCGCAGCAATCAATATAATCGCCGTGAATAGCAGAAAAGTCAAAGCTATACAAACCTAATCAACACTGACATAGCGTAGCGAAAGGAAGACAAACTCAACATAACGTTTCGCGATCACAATTGACGGCCTCCCCAGAGCTAAGCAGAACGTACAAGAGCACAGTAGGTGGAAGGAATTCACCGAATATCTATGTTCAGCACAAAAGTTGGGGCTATACTATCCAAACCTGGCATACCCTAGCATAACCAATCGTTACATAACACAGCACGCGTGACACGGCAAACGTTGCTGGCGTCCTCAGAGCCAAGCAGAGCGTATTAGAGCAATGTAGAACGCAGAAACCCATGGAGTAGCTTTGAATAGCACAAAAGTCGAAGCTATCTCGTCCTAACCAAACCAAACGTAACATAACTTAACCTAGCGTGCCGAGACCGTTGCTGCTGGCATGCCCAAAGAAAGCAGAATATAGTAAAGGAGAGTAGAGCGCAGCAATCCATAGAACAGCAGTGAGCAGCAGAAAATTCAACTCTACCCAAACCTAACACAAACTGACATAAACAAACTGAACGTAACTAAACCCAACCCAAAGTGCCTCGGCCACAATTTCTGGCATACCCGGAGGGAAGCAGAGCATGTTAGACCGCAGTAAATCACTGAAATACAACGAATATCCGTGTATAGCACAAGAGTGAAGGCTATCCAGTCCTAACCGTAACTAAGATAACGCAACCGCACGCAACCTATGTCATCCTAATGTGCTGGGACCACTATTGCTGCCAGGCACAGAGCCAACAGAATATACTAGAGCACAGTAGAGCGCACAAATCAGTGATGCTGCAGCGTATGGCACAAAAGTCTATGCTATCCTAGTCCAACGAGACATGACCTGACTTAACCAAACGTTATCTAACTCCACCTCACTTGCCTCTAGCACCATTGCTGGCCTCTCGAGTGCCAAGCGGAACATTTTAGAATATAGCAGATCGCAGAAGTCCACGGAAGAGTAGTTTGTAGCACATAAGTCAAAGATATCCTACCCTAATCTAACCAATCGTAACATAGCCAATCGTAACATAACTAAGACTTTCGAGCCGTGGCCATAATTGCTGGCCTCCCTATCCTATGTTAGGACTGGATATCTCTGACCTCTTCGCTACGCACTGCTATAAGCAGCCCTTCTGCGCTCTACTGTGCGGTAGTATATTCTGCTTTGCTCTGCGGTGGCCAGCAATTGTGGTCCCGGACCGTTATATTTTGTTCTGCAATGTTCGGTTAGGTTCCGTTTGTGTGTGTTATGTTTTGATAGCATTGACCCTCCTGCTATGCATTTCGTCTCTAGGGTTTTTGCGTTCTACCCTCCTATAGTATATTCTGCTCGGCTCCGGGGAGGCCAGCTATGGTGGCTGCGGATCCTTAGTTTTATATAGATTACGCGTCGCTACGTTACGTTTGGTTAGGTTCGGATGGTGTAGCTGCGACTTTTTTGTTATACGCTGCTACTAGGTGGACTTCTGCGCTCCGCTGTGCTCTAATATTTTCTGCTTGACTCTGTGGAGGACAGCAATAGCGGTCTCTACACGTTAGGCTGATATATGTTGAGTCTGGTTAGGGCAGTTTAGGTCTAGTTAGGCTATCATAGCCTTGACTTTCGTTACACACACTGTTATACGGTGGATCCCTGAGCTCTACTCTGCTCTAGCGTATTCTGATTGGCCCTGGCGAAGCCAGTAATAATGGTCGCGGCACGTTAGTTTGTGGTAGGTTACAATAGGTCACGGTTCCCTTCGTTAGGTTAGGACAGCGAAAATTTGACATTTGTGTAGGACACTGCGTTTCAATCATTTCTGCGCTCTACTGTGCACTACTGTATTCTGTTTGTCCATGGGGAGGCCAGCAATAGTGCTCGCGGCATGTTAGCTTGAGTTAGGTCACGTATGTACATTTTACGTTTGGCTAGGTTACAATATGATACCATCAACATTTGCGCTATTCACTGACATTCTATGGATGCCTGCGCTCTAGATTGCTTTACTTTACTCTGGTCGATCCTGGGGTGCGGAGCAATAATGGTATCGGCAACTTATATTGAGCTTTGCTACGTACGGTTAGGTTAGGGTAGGTCAGGTGAGGTTCAGATATCTTTGACTATGGTGCTATACACTGCTATTCGGTGGAATCCTGGGCTCTGCTGCACTCTAATATTTTCTGGTCGGCTCTGGGGAGGCCGGCAATAGAGGTCTAGCTACGTTAGGTTGAGTTATGTTACTTTTCGCTACGATGGGTTTGGCTATGTCCAGTAGGTTTAGCTTTGACTTTCGTGTTATACACTGTTCTTCGGTGGATTTCTAGATCCACTGAGCTCTTCTATATTCTGCTCCGCTCTGGGGAGGCAGTCAATAGTGGTCCAGGCACGTTAGTTTGGTTAGGACATATTACGCTTGGTTTGGTTAGGCTGTTAGGTTTGGTTAGGATGGCACTGTCTTTGTGCTACACACTGCTATTCGGTGGATTTCTGCTCTCTACAGTGATCTATTATGTTGTCCTTGGATATGTGAATGCTAGCAACAGTTGTCTACGCACCTTATGTTTAATTAGTCTTCGCTAGGTTAGGTTAGGTTTGGTCAGGTTAGTATAGGATACCTTAGACTTTTACGCTCTACAATGCAACGGGTTGTTTTTCTCCGCTCTACAGTCCTCTAGTGTATTTTGTTGCGTTCTGTGGAGGACAGCAATGTTGATCGCAGTATGTTAGGTTTGGTAAGGTTACGTCCGTCTATGTTACGCTTTGATGCGTTAGGATAGGGCATCATCGGCTTTTGTGGTATACACAGCTGTCCCTCGGGTATCTGAGCACTACTCCCCTCTAACGTGCTGTGCTTAGCTGTGGGGAGGCCAGCAATAGGGTTAGTGGCACGTTAGGTTAAGCTATGTTACGTTCGGTTAGGTTTGGTTAGTCTAAGCTTGGTTAGGATGGCTTCGACTTTCGTGCTATACACTGTTATTCTGTGTATTCCTACGCCCGACATTGCTCTAGTATACTCCGCTCGATCCTAAAGATGCCAGTAATAGTGGTCGTGGCACGCTATGTTGGGTTAGGTATCGTTTGTTCACGATAGATATTGTAAGGTTTGGTTGGAATGGCCTCGGCTTTGTGCTATACGCTGCTATTCGGGGCATTTCTGTGCTCTACTGTGCTCTGATATGTACTGCACGGCTCTGCGCTGGCCAGCAATAGTGGTCGTGACATGTAAGTCTTGGTAAGGTTACGTTCGGTCAGGTTCAGTCTGGTTAAACTTGGTTTGGACATCATTGACTTTTTCCTATACAATGCATTACGATGGATCTCTGCGCTCTACGGTTTTCTTATTCAGTCTGCTTGGCTTCGGGGATGACAGCAATTGTTGCCACGTCATGTTAGGTTGAAATATATTACGTTGGGTTGTATTGCGTCTGGCTGGGCTTGGACAGGCAGGCATTGCCATTTCTGCTTTACACTGCTGTTCGCTGGATTCCTGCGCTACATATTGCTCTAATCGTCTCTGCTTGTGTCTGGTGAGGCCAGCAATTGCGGTCTCGCCACGATAGGTTATGTTATGTTACGGTTGGTCACGTTAAGTTTGATAAGGTAAGGATAGGATAGCTTTGAGTTACGTTAGATACACTGCCTTTCGGTGGATTTCTACGCTCCACCTTGCTCTACTATACTCTGCTCGATTCTTGGGAGGCCAGGAATAAAGGTCGTGACAAGTTACGTTGTGGTATGCTACGTTTGGCTGTCATAGGTTAAGTTAAGCTTGTCTGGAATGGCTTATGCTTTCGTGCTTGTTATTCGGTGGATATGTGCGACCTACTGTGCTCTACTCTACTCTGCTCGATTCATGCGTTTCCAGCAATAGTGGCCGTGGCACGTTAGGTTGAGCTAGGTTACGTTTGGTTACGTTGCGCTAGGATAAGTTAGGATAGGGATGTTCTGACTTTTGTGCTACAAACTGCTATTCGGTGGACCTCTGCGATCTACAGCGCTCTAATATTTTGGCTTGCCTCTGCGGAAGTGGGCAATAGTGGTCTCGGCATGTTAGGTTGGGGGAGATCACGTTTGCTTCAGCTACGTTTTTTTGGGTTTGCATCGGATATCTTCGACTTTTGTGCTATGCACTGCTATTTGGTCTATTTCTGCCCTCCACAATTCTCTAACATGCTGTGCCTGGCTCTGGGGAGACCAGCAGCAGCTTTCGCGCACGTTAGGTTGAGATAGGCTACGTTTGGTTAGGTTATGTTAGTTTGGGTTAGATGCGGGTATCTTTGACTTTTCTGCTATACACTGAGATTCTATGGATTCCTGTGCCCTACATTGCTCTAATATGCCCAGCTTGGCTCTGGGGGGGGGGGCACCAGTGGTGGTCGCGACACGTTAGGTTGTGTCATATAACGTTAGGATATGTTACGATTGATTGGGTTAGGATAGTGTAGCTTTGACTTTTCTACTATACGTGGCGACTCGATGCACACCTGTGCTCTACATCGGTCTAGTATGCTCTGCTTGGCTTTGGGCATGCCGGCAATGGTGCCCTCGGCAGGTTAGGTTGAGCTACATTACGTTTTGCTACGTTACGCATGGTTAGGTTAGGATAGGATAGCTATGAGTTTTCTGCTGTACACAACTGCCCTATGGAATTCTGCGCTCGACTGAGCTGTAATATATTCTGCTTTTCTCTAGGGTGACCAGCAATAGTGTCCTCGGCACGTTAGGTTGAGTTCGGCTTCGTTCTGCTATGTTAAGCTTTATTATGTTAGTATACGGTACCCTCGGATTTTGTGCTATACACCGGGACTATATGGATTCCTGCGCTCTACTCTCCTCCAATAAGCACTGCTTGGCGTAGCTGAGTGCAGTAATAGAGCACCTGTCTGGTTATATTGCGATATGTTACAATTGATTTCGTTACCTTCGGATAGGCTGGGAGAGCATATCTATGGCTTTTGTGATATACACTGCAATTTGGGGGATTTCTGCGTTCTCCATTGCTCTACTATATTCTTCTTGACCTTGGGGAAGACTGCGACAGTGGCCTTGACACTTTGGTCTTAGTTATGCTACGTTCGGTCATGCGATGATTGGTTAGATTAGGATAGGTGAGCACCGACTATTGTGCTATACACAGCTATTCGGTGGACTTCTGCGCTCTACTGTGCTGTACCAAACACTGCCTGTCTCTGTTGGGGCCAGCAATAGTGGTTTGGGCGCGTTAAGTCGAGGTAAGCCACTTTCGGTTACGTTACGTTTGGCTACTTGGGATAGGGCAGCTTCGACTTTTGTGCTATGCACCGCGATTCTATGGATATGTGCACTCTACTCTCCTCTAATATGCTCTGCATGGCCCAGTGGATTGCAGCTATAGCTGCCTCGGCACGTTAAGGTGAGTTGGGTTACGTTTGGTTAAGTTACGTTTGGTCAGGTTAGGATAGGGCATTCTTTAATCTTGCACAATATACTGCCATTCGGTTGATATCTGCGATCTACTGTGAATTCATGGACTCGGCACGTTAGGTTTAGTTAATCTACGTTTGGTTAGATTAGGTTACGTCAGATTGTGTTTGTATATATTAAGTTTGGATATGTGTGGACAGGGTGGAGTTGACCTTTGCGCTGTAGGGTACTATTCGGTGGATCCCTTCGCTCTACATTGCTCTCCTATACTTTGCTCGGCTCTCAGGAGGACAAATTGCTGTCGCGGGACGTTAGTTTGCGTTACATTACTTTCGAATATGTTATGTTGCGATGCGTTATGTTAGGATGATGTCGACTGTTGTGCTACACACTGCTATCCTATGGGATTCTGCGCTCTTCGGTGCGCTTTCACATATCGCTTGTCTCTGTGGACGCCGGAAGCAATGGTCTCGGCACGTTGGGTTGGGTAATGTCACGTTTGGTTAGGTTAGGATTGATTATCTTTAAAGAAGACAGCTTTGACTTTTGTTCTATATACTGCTGTACGGGCCATGTCGGCGTTGTATATTGTTCTGCTTTACGCTGCACAGCTCTCGTGAGGCCAGCAGCAGCGTTGGCGGCACGTCAGTCTGTGATACGTTACGTCTGCCTGTGTTAAGTTTGGTTGGGTTAGGTTAGGGTTGCTTTTACTTCTGTGCTACATGCTGCAATTCGGTGAATTTCTGCGCTCTAGGATGATATAATATACTCTGCTCGACTCTCGGGAGGCCAGCAATAATGTTCGCGGCACGTTAGTTTGAGTTATGTTACGTTCGGTTAGGCTAGGTTAGGCAAAGTTTGGTTATTTTCGCTTCGACTTTCGTGCTATACACTGTTACTCGGCGGATTCCTACCCTCTACTGGGCGCTACTCTAATCACCATGGCCCTGCGAAGGAAAGCAATTGTGGTCGCGGCATGATATGTTGGGCCTTTTATGTCAGGCTAGGATATGTTAGCTAGGGTTGGGCTTGGGTATCGTTGACTTTTCTACTGTAGACCTGGGCTCCGTGGATTTCTGCGCTTCACTCGCCGCTAATTTGTTCTGCTTCGCCCTCGGAAGGCCAGCAATATTGGTGACGGTACGTTAGATATAGTTTGGCTCCGTTTGTTAATGTTACGATTGGATAGGTTAGGACGGGATAGATATGACTTTTGAGCTATGCGCTGCTATTAGGTGGGCTTCAGCGATCCACATTGCTCCACTGTACTCCGCTCGCCTCTAGGAATGACCGTAATATTGGTCTCGGCACGATGGATTGGTTTAGGCTACGCTTGGTTAGGTTATGTTTGCTTTGGTTACGCTTGGATAGATTCGGCTTTCGTGGCATACCGTGTTATTCAGTGGATTTCAACGGTCTAATGTGCTCTACTATACACTGCTCGAGCCTGGCATGGCCAGCAATGGTAGTGGCGGGACGTCAGTTTCAGTCAGTCTGCGTTCGATTAAGATGGTTTAGTGTGGGTTAGGTTACGATATTTCTGACTTTTGTGCTAGACACTGCAATTTGGTGGTTTAAAGTGCACTACCGTGCTGTAGTGCTTTCAGCTTAACTCTGGGGAGGCAGGCAATAGCGGTCTCTGCACGTCAGGTTGAGACATGCTACTTTCGGCTGTTTTACTTATTGCTATGCTAGGAGTAGCTACGTCTATTGTGCTGTGCACGGCGATTATATTTGTTTCTGCGCTCTGCTCCCATTTAATATGTTCTACTTGTCTCAGGTGAGATAGGCGACAGTTGGCTCGGCACGTTAGGCTTCGTTATGTTACGTTTGGCCTGGCTTGGATAGGGTAGCTTTGGCTTTCGCGCTATACACCGCTATACCGTTGACTTCTGCGCTCAACTGCTCTCTAATACGTTCCGCTTTCCCCGCGCGTCCGGCAATAGCGGTCGCGTCACGCTATGTTGTGTTAGTCTTCGTTTGGCTAGGTTATGTTGGCTTGCGCTAGGTTCCGATAGCTTTGACTTATCTGACATAATATGCGGTTCTATGGATTTCTGCGCTCCACCCCGTCAAATATGTTCAGCTTTGCCCCGGGGAGGCTAGCAAAAGTGGTCTCATCACGTTAGGTTTTGTTATATTACTTATGACTACGCTGCGATTTGCTAGGATTGGAATGGATGGCCACAACTTTCGTGCAATAAACTGCTATTCGGATGATTTCTGCGCTCTTCATTGCTCTACTACGCTCTGCTGACACTATGGAGGTCAGCAATAGCGGTAGTGGCACTATAGGTTGTGTTAGGTTACGAATGATTGGGTTAGGTTAGGCAACGTTCAGTCAGGATGGCTGTGACTTTAGTGTTATGCACTTCCTTTCTGTGGACATCTGCGCCCTATAGTGCTCTAATAAGTTCTGCCAGGCTCTGGCAAGTCCAGAAATAGAGGTCTCGGCTCGTTACGTGTAGTTATTCTACGTTTGATTAGGCTATGTATGGCAATTTCATGTAAGGTTGCCATTGGCCTTGTGCTGTACACTGCAATTTGGTGGCCTTCTGCGCTCTACTGAGGCCAGCAATAGTGGACTCGGCACATTAGGCTACGCTAGGAGTCGTCTGGTTCCATTACGCTTTGACATTGTCGGAATGGATAGGTTTGTCTCTCTTGATACACACCACTATTCGGTGCATTTCTGCGTTCTACTCTGCTCTAATGTGGTCTGCTTGGCACTGGGGATGCCAGCAGTAGAGGTCTCGTCTGGTTAGGTTTAGTTATTCTACGTTTGGTTGGGTTAGGTTATGTTCGGTTTGTTAGGATGACTTTGACTTTTGTACTATACACTGTCACTCACTGCATTTCTGCGCTCTGCTGTGCTCTAATGTGTTCTGCTTTGTACTGGGGACGCCAGCAGTGGAGGACTCGCCTGGCTAGGTTTAGCTATTCTACGTTTGGTTGGTTGAATTTTGGTTTGGTTTGGTTAGGATAACTTTTACTTTTGTGCTGCACAATGCCATCCGGTGGAATCCTGCGCTTTACTGATATCTAATATTCCCTGGTTGGCGATGGGGAGGAGAGCAATAGTGGTCGTGGCATGTTAGCCTGAGTCAGGTTTAGTACGTTTATGTAACGATTGTGATGATTAGGATAGCGTAGATTTGGCTTTCGTGACATACACTGTTATGCGGCGGGCTTCTGCGCTCTACTGTGCCCTACTATACCCTACTCGACCCTGGAGAGGTCAGTAATGGTGGCCTCGGCACGTTAGATTGAGTTAGGCTAAGTTTGGTTTCGTTGTGTTAGTCTGGATTAGCTATGGGTAGATTAGACTTTCGAGGTATACACTGCGATTCGGTGGATTTCTACGCTTTACGTTGCTCTGCTGTACTCTGGCCGACTCCGGAGCGGCCAGTAATAGTGGTGCCGGCACGTTAGGTTCACTTAGGCTACGTTTGGTTAAGTTATGTAATTTTGTGTTAGGCTAGGATTATTTTGACTTTCGTGGTGTAGGCTGATGTTCGGTGGACTTCTGCGCTCTACAATGCTTTAGTATGTTCCGTTTGGCCGTGGGGACGCCAGCAATTGTGTTCTCGGCGCGTTAATTTCTGATGGATGGCATTTAGTTGTATTACGTACGGTTAGGTTACTATAGGGTGGCTTTGACCTTTATGCTATACACTGCGATTCAACGGACTTCTGCGCTCTACGCACCTCTTATATGTTATGCTTGAATCTGAGGAGGGCAGGAGTAGACGCCTCGGCACGTTAGGAAGTGTTGGTTTCGTCTTGCTACGTTACGCTTGGATAGGTTATGACAGGGTAGGTTTGACATCTGTGCTATACACCGCTGTAGGTTGAATTTCTGCGCATCTACTGTGATCTAATATTAACCGCTTTGATCAGGCAATGCCAGAAATAGTGGACCCGGCGCGTTAGGTTGAGTTATGCTAGGTTTGGTTAAGTTACGTTTATTTGCGTTAGGTTAGTATACCTTTGACTTCCGTGCTATACACTGACATTCTATGGATCTCTGCGCTGTACGCTCCTCCCATACGCCCTGCCTGGCGTTGTGGAGGCCAGTAAATGTGGGCTAGGCATTTTAGGTTTGGACTGGTTACGTTCGGCTACGATAGGTTATGTCACGTTAGGTTGTGTTATCTCTTACTTTTGTGCTATACACAGCTATTCGGAAGACACCAGGGCACTACATTGATCTGCTATACTCTGCTTAGCTCACGTGAGGCCAGCAACACCTTTCGTAGCACGATAGTTTGGGTTACGTTACGTCTGCTTATGTTACGTTTGGTTCGGTTACGATATGGTGGCTGTAACTTTTGTTCCTTCAGCTGCTATTCGGTGGATTACTGCGATCTACTTTGCTCTAATATGTTCCGCTTGGCTCTTTGGAGGCTTCGGTAGAGGTGTCGTCTCGTTGCGCCTAGTTATTCTACGTTTCGTTAGGTCAGGTTAGGTCTGGTAAGGTAAGCATGTCTTTGACTTTTGTGGTGTACATTGCTATTTGGCGCATTCCGCACTCCACTGTTCTCTACTATACCCTGCTCTACTCGCGTGTGGCCAGTAATAGTGGTCGTGGCACGACGGGTTTTGTTAGGGTACGTTCGCATAGGTTATGTTAGTTTGCGTTAGCTATGTGTAGGTTCGACTTTCATGGTATAAACCGTTGTCCGGTTGTCTTCTGCGTTCCACCGTGATCTAGCATGTTCTGCTTGGCTATGTGGAGGCCATCAATAGTGGCCTTGTCACGTTAGTTTGAGGCAGATATCGTCCGGTTCTGTTACGTTTGGCATGGTTAGGACAGGATATCATTGAGTTTTATGGTATACGCCGCTATTTGGTGGATTCCTGCGCTCTGCATTTCTCTATTATGCTCTGTTTGGATCTGGGGAGGACAGCAATAGTATTCTCAGCACGTTACTTTAAAACAGGTTAAATTTGGTTAGGCTAGTTTCGGTTAAGTTTTATTAGGGTGGCTTTGACTTTTGTGCTCTACACCGCTGTTCCGTGTGTCCCTGCACTCTACATTGCGCTACTATGCTCTGCTCCACTCTCCGGCGGCCAGCGATAGCAGTCGCGGCTCGTTAGGTTCAGATAGATTACGTATGGCTACGTTTGGTTACGTTTCGTTAGCCTGGGTTAGGTTTGGGTGGATTAATCTTTCGTGGTACACTCTGGTATTCGGTGGTTTTCAGCGCGCTACTCTCCTCTAGTATGATGTGCATGTCCCTGTTGAGGCCAGCAATAATGGTCGCGGCACGTCAGCAGGAGTTACATTACGTTTGGTTAGCTTAGATTTAGTTTGGTTAGGAGAGGACGGCTTAGACTTTTGTGCTATACACGGCTATTCGAACGATATCTGCGCTCTACTGCGCTCTAGCGTGCTCTGCTTGGCTTCGGGGAGGAGAGCAATAGCGGTCTCGGTACGTAACATTTTGTTGGGTTACGTTCGGTTATGACACGATTGGTTAAATTGGGAAAAGGCAACTTCAACTTTTGCGCCATAGACTGCAACTCGTAGGGCTTCTGCGTTCTACCGTGCTCTAATTTATTCTGCTTGTCTCTTGGGAGGCCAGCAATAATGTTCGCGGAATGTTCGGTTGTTACCCTCCATTCGCTTTGGTTAGATTAGGATAACCTTGGACAGGATGGGTTTGGCAATTTGTGCTATACTCTGATATTCTGTGCCTTCCTGCACTCTACTGAGCTCTGGTATAATCTGCTTGGCTATCCGGGGGCCAGCAGTAGTGGTCTCGGCACGTCAGTCTGAGTTACGTTGCGTATGGTTATGATACGTTTGGTTAGGTTTGGAGAGGGCAGCTTCGACTTTTGTGCTATATACAGCTACTCGGTGTATGTCCGCGCTCTACATTGCACCACTATAACCTAATCGTCTCTGGGGAGGCCAGCAATAGCAGTCGTGCATCGAGGGTTTGAGTTGGGTTACGTTTTGTTAGGTTAGGGTAGCTTGTGTTTGGTTGCGACGGATCAGACTTTTGCGCTCCACACCGCCACCCGGCAGATTTCTGCGCCCTACGTTGCACTACTGTGCTCTGTTCGACTCTGGGGAGGCCAGTAATGGTCGTCTCGGCGCCTCAAGTTGAGTTAGGCTATGTTCGGGTAGGGTATGTTAATATGTGTTAGGTATGGATGGCTTCGACTTTCGTGGTATAAACGGATGTTCGCTGGATTTCTGCGTGCTACTGTGCTCCAGTATGCTTTGCTTGGTACTGGAGAGGCCAGCAATAGTGGTCTCGGCTTGCTAGTTCCATATAGCGTGCGTTTGGTTATGCTACGTTTGGTTAGGTTGTGACAGGATAGCTATGAGATTGTGCTATACACTGACTTTCGATGGATATCTGCGTTCTTCATTGCTCTATTATAATATGCTCGACTCTGCGAAGACCAGCAATAGCGGCCGTGGCACGAAAGGTTGAGGCAGGTTACGTACGGTTAGGCTAGATTAGGTTACCTTTGGCTAGAATGGTTTTGACTTTTGCGTTATACATGTCCATTCGGTGGGTTCCTGTGCTCTACTGTGCTCTGATATGTTCTGCTTGACTCCGTGGAAACCAGCAATGGTGGTCGCAGCACGACAGGTTTAGTTATTCTACGTTTGGTTAGGTTATGCAAAGACCGGTTAGATCAGTTTATCCTTGACATTTGTGCTATACATTGCTGTTTGGTAGCTTTCTGCGCTCTACTCTGCTCTGCTATACTCCGCTCAACTCTGGGGACGCCACTAATAGTGGTCCCGTCTCGTTAGCATGATTTACGCTACGTTCGCGAATGTTAAGTTTCAATAGGGCAGGAGTGGATGGCTTCGACATTTGCTCTGTATACTGCTATTCGGTGAAATACTGCGCAATACTATGCTCTAATATGCTCTGCTTGGCTCTGGGGAGACCAGCAGTTATGGTGTCCGGGCGTAATGTTGTGTTAGGTTACGTTTTGTTAGGTTCGGTATGTTTGTGTAGTTTAGGATACCTTTGACTTCTGTTCTGTAGACTGTGATGAGGTTGATTTCTGCGCACTACTATGCTCTAGTATGTTGTGCTTGGCCCCGGGAACGCCTGTAATAGTCGTTTGGGCACATTAAGTTCATATAAGATACGATTAGCCGTGTTACGTTAGCTTCGGTCAGGTATAAATATTTTCGACTTTTCTGCCATGCACTGCCATTCTATGATCTTCTGCATCCTACTCTCCTCTAATATGTTGTGCTTTGCGATGGGGTGGCCAGCAATAATCGTCTAGGCACGTTAGGTTGGACTGGGTTTCGCGTGGATACGTTACGTTTTGTTGTGTTATGATAGGTTAGCTTTGACTTTTATGCTATACACAGCTATTCGGGGGATTACTGCGCCCTACATTCCACTGTTATACTCTGCTCGACTATGGGCTGGCCAATGATAATGCTCGTGACACGATAGGTTCAGTTAAGTTACGTTCGGCTGGTATAGCCTGGGCTATGCTTGGTTATGATGGCTTTGACCTTTGTGACATGAACTGCTATTCGTTGGATTTCGGCGCTCTACTGTGCCCGAGTATATACTGCTTGGCACTGGTGTGGCCGGAAATAGTGGCCTCGGGTCGTTAGCTTTAGCTATTCGACGCATGTTTATGATAGGTTAGGCCAGGTTAGATTAGGATGTATTTGACTTTTCTGCTATACGCTGTTATATGGTGGCTCTCTTCGCTCTACTGTACTCTAGTATATTCTCCTTGGACATGAGGAATCCAGCAATTGTGGTCTCAGCACGTTAGGTTACGTTTGGCTTCACTTCGTTTGGATACGTTGTGACAGGATACCATAGACTTTTGGGCTATACAATGCTTTTCTGTGGATTTCTACACTCTGCATTGCTCTGCTATATTCCGATCTACTCTGCTGAGTCCAGTAATAGTGGTCGCGACACATTAGTTTGATTTATGCTACGTTTGGTTGTGTTACGTGTGGTTAGGGTTGGAGGGGATATCACGGACTTTTGTGCTCGACACAGCCATTTGGTGGACTTCTGCGCTCTACCCTCCACTAATATGGTCTACTTCGATCTGGAGAGGCCAGCCATAGGCGCCTCGTCACGTCAGGTTGAGATATGTTACTTTCGGTTACGTTACGTTTGGTTCGGTTGGGGTAGGATAGCTCTGACTTTTGCGCTATGCACTGCTGTTCCGTGGATTTCTGCTCTCTACTGTGCAGTAATATGTTCTGCTTGGCTCTGTGCAGGCTTGCGGCAGTGGTATCGGCACGTCATGTTGTAACGGCTACGTCTGGCTGGTTTCGGTTGGTTCAGCTAAGGCTTGGATATCTTTGACTATTGTGCTATACACTGCAAAGCAGCGGATTTCTGCGCTCTACTATTCCTAAGTGTATTCTGCTTGGCTTCGCGTAGTGCAGCGATAGACGCATCATCTCGATAGGTTACGTTCGGTTAGGCTTGATAATGCTACGTTCGGTAAGGGTAGCTTTGACTTTCTTACTATACGCTGTCACTCGGGGGATTTCTGTGCTCCGCTATGCCCTACCATTTTCTGCTTGGCCCTAGCGCAGCCAGCAATTGCGGTAGCGGCACGTTATGTTGAGATATGCTATGTTCGTTTATGTTATATTGGTCTTGTTAGGCTCAGATTGCTGAGGCTTTTCTGCTATACACTGCGATTCCATGGATATCTGTGCTCTTTTCTCCTCTAATTTGTTCTTCACGGATCTCGGGAGGACAGCAATTACGGTCTCGGCAAGTTATATTGCGTTAGGCTACGATTGGGTATGGTACGTTAGTTTGGGTTAGCTTTAGATAGCTCTGACCTTCCTGCTATACATAGCGACTCTAAGGATTTCTGAGCACTACTCAACCTACTATGTTCTGCTTGACTCTGAGCAGGCCGGCTATAGTTTTCGCGGCATGTTATGTAGTGCTAGGTTAAGTATGGTTACGTTACGCTTTATTAGTATAGTTCGGTGTGTTATGTTACGTTTGGTAGGGTTGCGTTAGGCATATTTCGGATAGGACATCATCCCTATCGTGTTGACCGCTGTTGTTCGGTAGATTTCTGCGCACTACTGTGCTGTATTATACCCTGCTTGGCCCTGGATGGGCCGATAACAGCGGTCGCGGCACATTATGTTGAGCTACGCTACGTTTGGCAATGTTGTATTAGCATGGGTTAAGTCCGGATAACTTCGACCTTCCTGTTATACCCTGCGATTCTATGGACTTTCCTGTTCTACTCTCGTGTAATATGTTTAGCACGGCTCTGAGGATGCCTGCCACATCTGTCGCGAGACGTTAGGTTTATCTAGGTTACGTTTGGTTATGTTACGATTTCTCAAATTACGGTAGTATGGCTTCGTCTTTCCTGCTACGCACTGCTATTCGTTGCGCTTCTGCCCTCTACTGTAGCATACCCTGTTTAGCTCGGCACTCTGCTGGCTAGCAATTACGGTCACGGCACGTTAGGTGTAGTCAGGTTGCGTTTGGTTATGTTACGATGGTTATGTTAGTATAGGATAGCTAATACTTGTGTACTTTACACTGCTATTCGGTGGATTTCGGCGCACTAGTGTGCTCTAACATTATCTGCTTGGCAATGTGGTGGCCAGCAATATAGGTATTGGCACATAAAGACGGGTTAGGTTACGTTTGGTTAATGTAGGGTAGGCTAAGTTCGGTAAGGTTAGCTTTGTCTTTCGCGCTAAATACCGCTATTCGGTGGACTTCTGCGTTCTACTTTGTTCTACAATATACTCCTTGCCCCTCGGAATGCCAGCAACAGTGGTCTCTGCAGGATGGACTGAGTAATATAACGTTTGGTTGGGCTATGTTAGGCTTATTTCGTTCCGCATAGCTTCGACTTTCGCGCTATACACTGTTTTTCGGTAGATTTCTGCGCTCTACCGTGCTCTACAATATTCTGCTTGGCACTGGGGTGGCGAGCAGAGGTTGTTACCGCACGTTGGTTTGAGTTACGTTACGCTTGGTTTTGTGAAGCTTTGTTATGTTAGGACAGAGTAGTTATGACTTTTGCGCTATACACTCATATTCGGTGCATTTCTGCTCTCTACTATGCTCTCATACGTTCTGCTTATCTCTGTCGAGCCAAGCAATAGCGGTCTCAACACGTTGGATTAAGAAAGGTAATGCTTATTACGTTACGTTTTGCCGGGTTAGTACATGTGAGCTTTGACTCTTTCGCTATACACTGCTATTCGGTGCGTTTCAGCGCCCTACTGTGCTCTAGTGTGTTCTGCTTGGCACTGAAAAGGTCAGCAATTACGGTCTTGGCAGGTTATGTTGTGTTAGGCTACGTTTGGTTAGGTTATGCTAGGTCAGGTTAAGACAAGGTATCTTCGACTTTTTGCTATACACTGCAATGCGGTGAACTTCTGCGCTCTACTGCGCTTTAGTAATTTCTGCTTGACTCTTGTGAGGCCAGCAGTGGTGCTCTCCGCACGTTAGGCTGAGTTCGGTTACATTTGGTTTCGTTATGTTTTGTTAGGTTAGGATAGTGCAGCTGTGAGTTTTGTACCATACACCGCTATTCGGTGGTTTACAGCGCCCCATTGTGCTCTAATATCTTCTGCTTGGCTCCGGTGAAGCCCGTAATAGTAGCCTCAGCACGTTAGTTTGCGTTAGGTATCGTCCTCTTCGCCAAATTTGTTTGGGCTAGGTTCGGATAGCATTGACGTTTTTGCTATTCACCGGGATTCTAAGGACTTCTGTGCTTTACTCTCCACTATTATGTCCTGCTCGGCTATGGGGAGGCTAGAAGTAGTGGTCGCGGCACGTAAGGTGCAGTCAGGTTACGTTCGGTTACGTTACGATCATTAGGTTAGGATAGGAATGCTTTGACCATTGTGCTGTAAACTGCCATTCGGTGCATTTCTGTGCCCTATTGTGCTTCAATATTTTCTGCTTGGCTCTGGGGATGCCTGCAATATAGGTCTCGGCACATTAAGTCGAGTTGGGATTCGTTTCGTTACGGTGGGTTAGGCAAAGTTCGGCAAGTGTATCTTAAGCTTTCATGCTAAGCACTACTACTCGGTAGATTCCAGCATTCTACTTTGCTCTACTATATTCTGCTTGGCCCTGGGAATGCCAGCAACTGTGGTCTCGGCACGTTGGATCGCAATATTTTATTTAAAGCAATAGCGACAACTATTGCTGGCGTCCCCAGGGACATGCGAAATATGCTAGACCACAGTAGATCGCAAATGTCCGCCGCATTGCAGTGTAAAGGACAGAAGTCGAAGATATCCTTACGTAACCTGACCTAACGTAACCAGACCAGACGTAGCATAGCTCGAATTGCCGTGCCGATGCCACTAATTCTGGCCCACCCAGAGTCTGGCTGAACATATTAGGGCACATTAGAGTGCAGATATCCGTCGAACAGCAGTGTATAGCGCATAGGTCAAAGCCACCCCCACCCTCCAGACCTAACCAATTGCAAGCTAACCAAACGTAACGTAACTCAAGTTATCGTGTCACGGCCACTATTGCTAACCACCTCAGAGTCAAGCAGAGAATAGCAGAGCAATGTAGATCGCAGAAATCCACCGAGAAACAGTGTATAGCACGAAAGTCATAGCTACCCCTACCGAACGTTGCCAAACGACTCCTAAGCAAGCGTAGCCTTACTCAACCTAGCGTACCGAGACCACAATTGCTGTCCTCCACAGAGCCAAGCCGGTAATATAAGAGCAGAGTAGAGAGCAGAGGTCCACCGAATGTCAGTGTACAGCACGAAGGTCAAAGCAATACTATCCTAATTTAGCCAAACTTAACGCAAACAAACTTAACATAACTGAACCTGGAGTGAGGAGACCTGTATTCCTGCCCCCCCCCCCAAGGAAAGAGAACATGTTGGCGGTGAATAGTGCGTAGAAATGCACGGAACAACAGCGCACAGATAATGCACAAATGACAAAGCAACCCTGTCCTAACGGAACCAAACGTAACATAACCTAACGTAACCGGACTCAACCTAACATGCAGAAGACACAATTGCTGGCATCCATAGAGTCAAGCAGAACGTACAAGAGCACAGTGTAGCGCAGAGGTTCACCGAATAGCAGTGTATTGCACAAAAGTCAGAGCCATCCTGTCCTAACCTAACCAATCGTGACATAACCAAGCGTAACATAACTCGCACCATCCTGCCGCGAAATAAATTGCTGGCCACTCCAGGGGGGAACGGAACAAAGCAGTGGAGGGTAGCGGTCAGGAATCCATAGAACCGCAGTGTATTTCTGAAGAGTGAAAGCTATGCGGACCTAATCCAAACTAACATTTCCTAACCGAACGAAGCCTAACTCTACATAACGTGCAGCGACCACTGTTGCTGACCTCGCCAGGGCCAAGCAAAATATGGTAGAGCGCAGTAGGGCGCAGAAGTCCACCGGATTACAGTGTATAGCACAAGAGTCTAAGATATCCTTGCCTAACCACACAAAACGTAACGTAAGCAAGCGTAACTTATCCCTACCTAACGCGCGGAGACAACTATTGCTACCCTCCCATGAGCTAAGGAGAACATTTGAGAGGAGAGCATATCGCAGAAGTCCATAAGTCGTAGTGCATAGCACAAAACTCGAAGCTACCCTATCCTAACTCAGCCAAGCGTGACAGAACCGAATGTAACATAACTCAGCCTAACGTGCCGAGAAAAATATTGCTCGCCTACCCGGGTCCAAGCAGAATGAAGAAGAGAACAGTAGTGCGCAGGAATACACCACATTGCAGCTGATAGCGCAATGATCGAAAATATCATAACATAATATTACACACCTAACCAAACCTAACGAAGTATAACTGAATGTATCGAGCCGCGACCACTATTGCTGGCCTCCACAGAGCCGAGCAGAACATATCAGAGGAGAGTCGAGCGCAGAAATCCATACAATCGCAGTGAGTAGCAGAAAAGTCAAAGCTATACAATCCTAACCCAAGCTAAGATTACCTAACCAAACATAGCATGACTCGACATAACGTGCCGCGACGAAAATTGCTGTCCACCCCATGGACATGCTGAATGTATTAGTGCGCAGTAAAGCACAGACGTCCACCGAATAACAGTGTATAGCACGAAAGTCAGGGCTCCCCTGTCCAAACGTTCCCTAACCTGCCATAGCCAATCGTAACGGAGCTCAATATATCGTGCAGATGCCACAATTGCTGGCCTGACGAGAGCCAAGCAGAAAATGGTAGAGCGCAGTAGAGCGCAGCAATCCGCCGAAAAGCAGTGTAGTGTACAAAGGCCAAAGTAACCCTATCGTCATCTAACCAAACGTAACGGAAACGAACGTAACCCAACTCAGCCGAACGTGCAGAGGACACCATTGCTCGCCACTCCAGAGCCAAGCAGAATGTACTACAGTACAGTAGAGCGCAGAGATCCAGCGAATAGCAGTTTATAGCGCAAAAGTCGAAGCCATCCTGTCGTCACGTAACCATTCGTCACATAACCAAACGTAAAATAGCCCAAACCAACGTGCCGAGACCACTGTTGCTGGTCACCCGAGAGCCTAGCGGAATACATTGGTGCACAGTAGAGCGCAGAAGCCATCCGAACAGGAGTGTGAAGCACGAGAGCCACAGCAATCCTAACAGAACCGAGCCAACATGACCTAACCAAACGAAACGTAGCTCAACCTAACTTGTCGAGACCACTGTTGCTGGCCTCCGCAGAGCGAAGCAGAAAATATTAGAGCACAGTTGAAAGCAGAAATCATACCGATAGCAATGTATAGCACAAACGTTAAAGCTACCCTGTCCTAACCTGTCCAAACGTTGCGTAGCCAAACGTAACCCAACTCAACCTTACTTGGCGAGACCCCTGTTGCTGTATTGCCCAGAGCCAAGCCGAAATTATTAGGCCACAGTAGAGTGCAGTAATCCACCGAATAGCAGCGTATAGCCCAAAAGTCAAAGAAATTCTATACCAACCTAACCAAATGTAACGCAGCCTGGCGTAACCTATACCAAACTGTCGTACCGAGAACACTATTGGTACGCTCCCCTGTGCCAAGCAGAACATAAGAGAGGAGTGCAGAGCGCAGAAGTCCATAGAATCGCAGTGTATTGCACAAGAGCCAATGTTACCCTATCCTAACATTACCAAACGTAACATAGCCGAACGTAACCTAACTCAGACTATCGTTCCGAGGAGAATATGGCATTACACCACAGAGCCAAGCGGCATGTACTAGAGCGCAGTACAGAGTCGAAGGCCACTGCTCTGCAGTGTGTAGCACAAAAGTCGAAGATATCCTAGCATAACCTGGCACAACCAAAGCTACCCAAACGTTACCTATCCCAACCTAACGCGGCGAGACAACTATTGCTGGCCTCCCCAAAGCCAAGCAGAACATAGCAGATCACACTAGAGAGCAGAGTCCCACCGGATAGCATTTTAAAGCTCAAAGGTCAAAGCTACCCTATCGTAACGTAGCCAATCGTCAAAAAACCAAACCTAACATAGCACAACCCAAGGTGCCGAGACCATTGTTTCTGGCCCCCAGGGCCAAGCAGAATATGGCAGGGCGAAGTAGATCGCAGAGATCCACCGAATGACAGTGCATAGCACAAAAGTCGAAGATATATATGACGAAATTAACTAAACATAGCCTGACAAAACGTGACTTAACTGAACCTAACGTGCCGAGACCAAAACTGCTGGCCTCCCCAGGGTCAAGCAGAAAATATAAGAGCACAGTAGAGCGCAGAAATACACCAAATGTCAGTGTAGATCACGGAAGTCAAAGCTATACTATCCTAACTTAACCCAACATAACGCAACCAAGCGTTACGTAACTCAACCTAACGTTACGAGACTTGCATTGCAGCCCCACCGCCTTAGCCAGCAGGAAATGTTAGAGGAGAGTGGTGAGCAGAAATCCATAGGATCGCGGTGTACAGCAGGAAAGTCATACGTGACCGACGCTATCACATGCTAACGTAAACTAAACAAACACTACCTAACACCGTCTAACGGGCAGCGGCCACTACTTCTGGACTCCCCATAGCAAAGCAGAGCGTGCTAGAGCGCAATAAAAAGGAGAATTTCACCGAGAAGCAGGTTGAAGCAAAGAAGTCCAAGCTACCATATCCTAACCTAACCAACCGTAATCCTACCAAATGTAACCAAACTGAACCTAACGTGCCGCCACCGCTGTTGCTGGTCTCGCCAGAACAGAGCGGAGAATGTTAGAGTGGTGTAGACCGCAGAAGCCCACAGAATTTTAGTGTACAGCAGAAAAGTGTAAGATATCCAAACTCAACCAAAACGAACAAAATCAAGCCTAAAGTAACCAAATAAAACATAACCTGCAGAGACCACAATTACTGGCTTCCCAGGTCCTAGCAGATTGGAGTAGAGCAGAGTAGAGGGCAGGATTCCATCGAATAACCCAGTATTGCGCGAAAGCCATATCTATTCTAACCAAAGTCAGCCGAGCCTCTCTCAACCAAACGTAATATAACTAAACCTAGCGGGCCATGAACCCGATTCCTGGCATCCCGATAGTCGAGCAGAGTATAGTAGAGCAATGTAGAGCACAGAAATCCTCCGAAAGGCAGTTTACAGCACAAATGTCGGAGCTATCCTCTCCTCACCTAATCAAAGGTAACGTAACCTTACGCAACATAACTCAGCCGAACGTGCCGAAACCGCTACAGCTGGCTTCCGCAAAGACAAGCAGAATAAGCCAGAGCTCAGTAGATCTCACACATCCGCCGAATAGCAGTTTACAGAACAATAGTCAAGGCCATCATAACCAAACTTGACCAAACCTAACCACACCAAACGTAACCTAATTGAAGCCGACGTGCGACGAACACTACTGCTGGCCACCTCAGAGACAAGCGGAGCATACTTGAACACAGTAGACCGCAGAAATACACCGTATAGCAGTGTATAGACCAAAAGTCAAAGCTACCGTGTCATGACCTAACCAATGTTGACATAACCGAACGCAACGTATCTATGCCTAACGTGCCGAGACCAATACTGCTGGCCTACCCGTTGCCTAGCAAGAACTATTAGAGAACTGTAGAGAGCAGAAGTCCACCGTATAACCGTGTATAGCGCAAAAGTCAAAGCGATCCTCTCCAAGCCTAGCCAAACGTAACGAAACCGCACGATACATAACTCAACCTAACGCGCCGCGGCAACTAATTCTGGCATCCCCAGAGCAAAGCAGAGAATATTAGATCACAGTAGAGCGCCAGTAATACACCGGATAGCAGTGTATACCACAGAAGTAAAGCCATCCTAACCAAGCCAGACCGAACCTAACCCATACCAACGTAGAAAAACTAAACCTAACGAGCCGAGGCCAATGTTTCTGGCATCCCCGGAGGCAAGCAGATGACATTGAGGCGCAGTAGAGAGCAGATATCCTCCGAATAGCAGTGTATAGCATAAAAGTCGAAGCTACACTATCTTAACGTAACCAAACCTGACCCAACCAAACGCAGCTTAAATAACCCAACGTGCCGAAACCACAAATGCTGGCATCACCAGCCGCGAGCAGAGAATGTTACAGAACAGTAGAGCGCAGGAATCCGCCGAATAGCCGTGTACAGAACAAAAGTCCAAAATACCCTACCCTAAGCTAACCAAGCGTAACATAAGCAGACGGAACGTAACTAAGCATGACATGCTGCCATCTCGAGAGCTAAGCAGAGTATAGCAGAGGAATGTAGAACGCTGAAATCGGCCGTATAGCAATGTATAGCACAAAAGACGAAGGTATCCTAACCAAACATAACCAAACCTAACCTAACCGAACGCAACATAATTCAGACTAACGTGCCGAGATCACTACTGATGGCCTCGGCACAGCCAAGCAGAATATACCAAAGCATAGTACATCGCAGATATCCACCGAATACCAGTGTACAGCGCATAAGTCAAAGTTATCCTATGCTAACCTAACCAAAAGTGACACAACCCGAAGCAACATATTTCTGCCTAACGTTTCGAGACCACCACGGCGGGGCTCTACATCGCGTAGCAGAACATATCAGTTTAGAGTAGTGCGCAGAAGTCCATTAAACGGCAGCGTAAAGCACAAAGGTCAAAGACATCCTAACCTAGCCCAATCCATACTAACCATATGAAAAGTAACCCAACCCAACCTAACGCGCCGCAGGCACCATCTCTGGCCTACCCAGAGCAAAGCAGAGAATATTATATAACAGTAGAGCGCAGGAATCCACGGTGTAGCTGCGTGTAGCAAAAAAGTCAAAGCCATCCTTTCCAAACCAGACCTTACCTAACCTGCCAGTATCAAACGTAACCCAACACAACCTATCGTGCCATGGCCGCCATTGCTGGCAGGAAAGGGGTGTAGCTCAAAGTTTGAGGTAACCCTATCCCAAAGTAACCAACCGTAATGTTACCAAAGGTAATCGAGCTAAACATAACGTGCCTCCACCACGATTACTGGCCTCCCTGCAGCCGAGCAGAGCCTATTAGAGGACAGTGGATCGCAGATGTCCATAGAAACGCGGTGTACAGCGGAATAGCCAGACAGCCGTACCTAACGCAAACGAACATAACCTAACACGACACAGACAGCCTCAACATAACGTGCCACGGCCACTATTGATGGTCTCAACAGGCCGAGCAGATTGGAGTAGAACACAGTAGAGGGCAGGCATCCACCAAAGAACAGTGTATAGAGCGAAAGTCAAAGCTGTCCTCCCTGAACTAAACCAAACATAACCTAACCGAACGGAAACCAACTCAGCATAACGCGCCGCGACCACTATTGCCGAACACGCCACCGCATGGCATTGTATAGAACAAAAGTCAAAGATAACCTAACCAAGCATAGACAAACCTAACGTAACCGTAAGCAATATTCCCCAACATAACCTGCCACGACCACTATTGCTGGCCACCCCGGAGCCGAGCAGAACAAATCACAGCACAGTAGAGCGCAGCAACCAACCGAATAGCAGGCTATAGCGCATAAGTCAAAACTATTATATCATAAACAAACCAAACGTGACGAAACCAAACGTAATATAGCTGAACGCAATGTGCCGAAACCAATATTGCTGCGCTCCTCAGACCCAAGAAGCACATATTAGAGGAGAGAAGGGCACAGAAATCCATATAATCTCAGTGTATAGCACATAAATCAAAGATATGATATCCTAACCTAACAAAACGTGACATAAGCACACGTAGCGTAATAAAACCTAACATGCTGATACCACTACTGGTGGCCTCCCCAGAACCAAGCAAAATACACTAGAGCACAGTAGAGCGAAGGAATCCGACGAATTGCAGTGTAAAACACAAAAGGCAGATACATGCGAACCCTGCCTAACCCTACTTAGCCTACCAAAGCGTAGCATAGCTAAACATAGCGTGCTGAGACGAATATTGCTGGCCTCAAGAGCGCCAAGCAGAAAATACTAGTTCACAGTACAGCGAAGAAATCCCCCGTGTCGGAGTGTATATCACAAAAGTCGAAGATACCTTAATATAAACTATCCTAACATAACCTAACAGAACGTAGCCTAACTGATCGTTGCCTGCCGTGACCAAAATTGCTTGCATACACTGTGCCAAGCAGATTATACTAGAGCACGGTATAGCGAAGTAACGCACCGAACAGCACTGTGTAGGAAAGAAGTCAAATATATCCTACCTTAACATGTCACAAATCGTAACATAACCAAAAGTAACCTAGCTGAACCTAACGTGCCGCAACAAATATTACTTGCCTCCACAGAGCCGAGCAGAACATATTACAGGAGAATCGAGAGAAGAAATCCATAAAATCGCTGTGTACAGCGGAAAAGTCAAAGACACCCAAGCCTAACCCAAACTAACGTAACCTAACCTTACATTGCCGAGTCCTATATAACGTGTCGCGACCACTATTGCTGGCCTCTCCGAAGGCAAGCAGAAAATACTAGAGCTCCTTAGCGCGCAGAAGTCCATAGAATAGCATAGTACAGTGCAAAAGTAAGAGATATCCTGACCAAGCTTTCCCTAAACTAACATAACGGACAGTAACGTAGCTCAAAGTAACGTGCAGAGAACACCATTGCTTTCCTCTCCTGAGCGAAGCGGTATGTACCACAGCAAAGTGGTGCGCAGGTGTCCAATTAATGGCTGTGTGTCGAACAAAGTGTAGGGTATCCCAACCTAACCCTACCAAATCTAACTTAACCAAACGTAACGTAACCCAAGCTAACGCACTGCGGCCACAACTTCTATTCTTCCCAGAGGAAAGCAGATGATATTGAACCACAGTAGAGCGCAGAAATCCACCGTATGTCAGCATATAGCACATAAATGAAATCCACTCTAACGAAATCAGGCCCAAACTATCCTAACCATACGTGGAATGACTAAACCGAACGAGCCGATGCCTCCATTGCAAGCCTCACTAGATCCAAGCAAAACATATTAGAGCGCAGCAGAGCGCAGAAATCGACCGAATAGCAGTGTATAGCACAAACGTCAAAACAACCCTTCCGAAGCCTAACACAACCTAACGTAACCAAACGTACCCTAACACAGTCTATTGTGCCGCGACCGCAATTGGTGGCTTCACAGGATCCAGCCGGTTAGAGTAGATCACACTAGAGGGTTAGCAATTTTCGGAACAACTGTGTATTGTGCGAAAGTCACTGCTACCCTAACCAAACTTAGCCCAACCTAACCGAATCGAACGTAACATGACTCAAACTAGCGTGCCAAGAGAGCCGCTGCTGGCATCCCGAGAGTTGGGCAGAGTGTAGTAGAGCAATGTAGTGCGCCGCAATCCGACGAATATCATATTATAGCGCGAAAGTCAAAGCTATCATTTCCTAACATGTCCAGACGTAATATAGCCTTACACACCGTAACTCAGACTAACGCGCCGAGACCGCTACATCTCGCCTCCCCATAGCCATGCAGGATATAATAGGGCTCAGTGGAGCGCAGAGAACCACCGAATCACAGTTTACGACACAAGAGTCAAAGTCATTCTAACCAAACTTAACCAAACCTAACCTAACCAAACCTAAACTATCTCAAACAAACAAGCCACGACCACTACTTCTGGCCTCCACGTTGCCTAGCAGAACACATTAGGGAGCAGCAGAGCAAAGAAGTCCACCGTGTAGCAGTGTATAGCACAAAAGTCGGAGTAATCCTACACTAACCTATCCAAACGTAGCATAAGCGTGCGTGACGTAAGACAACCTAACATGCCACGACCGCTACTACTGACCTCACGAGAGCTAAGCAGAGAGTAGCAGAGGAGTGTAGAACTCTGAAGTCGTCCGTATAGCAGCGTAGAGCACAAAGGTCAAAGCTATCCTAACAATACCAACCGAAACCTAGCCCAACCGAACGTAACATAACACAACGTAACATGCCGAGAGCACTATTCCTGGCGTCCACGGAGTCAAGCAGGGTGATAACGCACAGAAGAGAGCAGAAGTCCATGGAATATCAGTGTGTAGCACAAAGGTCAAAGCTACCTTAACCTAGCGCAACGTAACCTAACCTAACCAAACGCAATCTAACTCAACATAACGTGCCGTGGCCGCTACTGCTGGCCTCCCGAGAGTCGAGCACAGTTTAGTAGAGCAACGTAGTGCACAGATATCCCCCGAATAGCAGTGAATATCACAGAAGTCTAAGCTACCGTATCCTCACCTAACCAAACGTAACATAACCAAACGCGACATAACACAGGCTGACGTGCCGAGACCAATAATGCTGGCCACCTTTGGCCAAACAGAACTTACTGGAGTACAGTACAGCGCAGATGTGCACTGAATAGCAGAGTATAGAACAAAAGTCAAAGCTCTCATAACCAAACGTAACCTAACCAAACAAGGCCAAGCATATCGTATCCATTCCCAACCTGCCGAGGCCGCTGTTAGTCAAACAGAGAATATTAGATCACAGCAGAGCGCAGAAATCCACCGAATAACTGTGTATAGCACAAAAGTTGATTCTGTCCTCTCCTCGAGTAGCTAAACGTAACGTAGCCAAACGTAGCATAACTCAACCTTGAGTGACGCGACCTCTACTGCTGCCTTCCCCAGAGCCAAGCACATCATATTAATTGAGAGTAGAGCGCAGCAATGCATAGAATTGCAGTGTATAGAACAAAGGTCAAAGCTATCCTATCCTAACCTAACCAATCCGAACATAACCAAACGTAACCTAACACTGACTAACATGCCGCGACCGCTATTGTTGGAATTCCCAGAGCCGAGCAGGGCATAGTAGAGGGTAGTAGTGCTCAGGAATCAGTAGATTCGCAGTGAATGGCAGAAAGTTCAAAGAAATCCAAACCTAATCAAGACCAACATAACCTAACCGAACATAGCCCATCTCTCCATATCGTGCCGCGACCACTATTGCTCGCCTCGCCAGGGTCAAGCAGATTAGAGTAGAGCAGAGTAGAGGGCAGGAGGCCGACGGGTAACCGTGAATAGCACGAAAGTCAAATCTGCCCTAACGAATTTTAGCATAATCAACACTAACCAAACGTAACGCGACTCAACCTATCGTGCCGCGGCCACTACTCGTGGCTTCCGCGGAAACAACCGGAGTGTGACAGCGAACATTAGTGCGCTGAAGTCCATAGAATAGCAGTGTGCGGCACAAGAGTCAATGCTATACCAACCTAACAAAACGTAACCTGAACTGACCAAACGTAATCTTACACAAACTAACGTGCCGCGACCACTACTGCTGGCCTCCCAACTGCCGCGCAGAACATATCATAGGAGAGCTGGGAACACAAAACCATAGAGCAGCAGTGTACAGTGGAAAAGTCAAAGATACCCAAACCTAACCAACACAAACGTAACCTATCCTAACGTAACGCAACACAACATAACGTGCCGCGACCACTATTACTGCCTTCTCATGGACAGGCAGATGAGAGTAGAGCAGAGTAGAGAGTGGGAAGCCTCCGGAAAACATTGTGCAGCACGAAAGTCCAAGATGCCCTAACCAATTTTTGCCTAACCTAACCTAACCGAACGCAACAAAACACAACCTAACGTGCCGCGACCACTTTTCCTGGCGTCCCCAGAAACAAGTAGAGTGTGATAGCGCACAATAGTGCGTAGAAGTCCAGAGAATAGCAGTGTGCAGCACAGAATTCGAAGCGATACCAACCTAACACGGCGTAACATAACCAAGCTTAACGTAGCCTATCTCAACCTAACATGACGAGACCACAATTACTGGCCTCCCCAGAGACAAGCAGAGCACACTAGAGCACACGAGATCGCAGAAATCCTCCGCACTTCAGTACACAGCTCAAAAGTCAAAAATAACCTATCCTAACCCAGACAAACTTAATCTAACCAAACATAACCTAACCCCACATAACGCGATGCGGCCCACGTTCCTGGCCTCCCCGGAGCCAAGCTGAGCATACTAGATCCCATTGGAGCGCAGAAATCCACCGAATAGCAGTGTACAGCTCAAAAGTCAATGCTATCCCCTCATAACCCAAACAATCGTTACAAGCAAACGTAACCGAATTCAATCTCACGTGCCGCTACCACTATTCTTTGTATCCACGGAGGCCAACAGAGGATATTACAACACAGTAGAGCGCAGGAATCCATCGACAAACAGCGCATAGCACAATGGTCATGACTACACCCTCCTAACCAAACCAATCCACACATAAACAAACGTAACATAAGCCAACCTATCATACAGCGACAACTATTGCTGGCCTCCCCAGAATCGAGCATAGTGTAGTAGAGCACTCTAGCGCGCAGAAACACACCGAAAAACAGTCTATACCGGGAAGGTTAATGGTGTCCGTACCTAACACAGACAAACATAACATATCCAGACGTTAAATAGCTGAACAAAACGTGCTGCGACTGCTATTACTGGCCTCGCGAGAGCCAGGCAGAGCATATCAGAGCACAGTACAGCGCTGAAATCCATCGAATAGCAGTGTACAGCACAACGGTCGTAGCCACCGTATCCAAACCTAGCCTAACTGAACCTATCGTGCCACGAACACTATTTCTGGCAACCTCATAGACAAATTGAGCATAGTAGAGCAATATACAGCTCTGAAATCCACCGAACTGCGATATGTGGCACAATAGTCCAAGTTACCCTGTCCTAACCTAACTAAGCCTAACACAACCGAATGCAGTTGCATCCAGCCTATCGTGCCTAGACCACAGTCGCTGGCCTCCGCATCGCCAAGTAGAACATATTAATGGAGAGTAGACCACAGAAGTCCGAAGGATGGCAATGCATTGTAGAGGAGTCGTAGCTATCATAACCTGACCTGGACTAACCTAACCAAGCCAAGCATAACTTAACTCAACCGATCGTGACACGACCACTATTGCTGGCCACCTCAGAGTCGAACAGAGCACAGTAGAGCCAGGTAGAGCGCGTAAATCCGCCCCATTGCGGTGTGAAGCACAAAAGTCAAAGATATAATAACCTACCCTGACCTAACCTAACTTAACCAAACGTAACCATACACAACGTAAGGTTCCGATACCCCAATTGCTGCCTTTCCCAGAGTCAAGCTGAATATGTTAGATCAGAGTAGAGTGCAGAAATACGCCGAATGTCAGTGTATAGCACAAAAGTCGGAGCAACACTCTCCTAACCCAATGAATCGTAACATACACAAGCGTTAATAACACAACCTGTCGTGCAGCGACGACTATTGCTGGACTCCCCAGAGTCGAGCAGAGTATAGTGGAAGAGAGTACGGCCCAGAAACGCACCGAATAACAGCCTATGCCAAGAAAGTCAAAGCTACCAAAACCAAACCCAAAGAAACGTTGCCTAACCAAACGTACCCTAACTCAACGTAACGTGCCTAGACCACCATTACTGACCTCCCCGGAGCCAAGCAGCGTATACTAGAGCACAGTAGAGCGCAAGAATGCACCGAATAGCAGTGTATAGCACAAAAGGCAAAGCTATCCTCTCCTAACATAACCAATCGTAACACAATTGAACGCAGCCTGACTCAACCCAAAGTGCAACGACCACTATTGCTGGCCTCCGCAGAGCCAAGCGGAATATATTAGAGAAGAGTATATAGCAGAAACCCATACCATCGCAGAGTCTTGCAGAAATGTGGAAGCTACCCAAACCTAACCACAGCTGACATAACCTAACCAAACGTAGCATAAACAGACGCAGCCTAACTCCGCCGAATCGCTCAATGCCACTATTGCTGACATCGCCACAGTCAATCAGTATATAATAGAGCACAGTAGATCGCAGTAGTCCGCGGCGTTGCAATGTAAAGCGCAACAGTATAGATAACCTAACCTAACCTGACCTAACCTGACCCAAACTAAGCTATCTATACGTAGCCTAACACAGCAAAAGGTGACGAGGCCACTATTGCGGTCCTTCCGAGAGCCAAGCTGAGCATATCAGATCAGGGTGGGAGCAGAAATCCACCGAATAGCCCTGTATAGCATAAAAGTCAGAGCTATCCCCTCCTAACCTGACCAAACGTAAAATAAACAAATTTAATGTAGCAAAAACTGCTGCGCCACAACCTATATTGCTGGCCTCACGAAGGTCAAGAGGAGCATTGCAGAGCAGCGTTGAGCACAGACGTCCACCGTATACCAGCGTAGAGCACAAAAGTCAAAGTGTACCTATCATAGCCTAACCAAACGTAACACAATCGAACGTAGCGTAACTCATAGTTGCGTGCCCAGTCTGCCATTGCTGGACATTCCAGTTCCAAGCAGGACATATTAGTGCGCACTAGAGCGCAGTAATCCACCGAATATTAAGGTATAACACAACAGCCGATGCCATCCTAACCAAACGTGTCCTAACATAGTCCAACTAAGCGTGAAATAACTGAAACTATCCTGCCACGCACGCTATTGCAGGTCCCCCCTCAGCCGAGCACAGTACAGTAGTGCTATGTAGGGCGAACATATCGACCGTATAGCAGTGTACAACACACAAGTCAACTCTTCCGTATCCTAACCTTTCCAAACGTAATATAAGCAAACGTAACATTACTTAGCCTAACGTGCCGAAAGTAATATTCCTGGCCTCCCCAGTGACAAGCAGAATACATTAGAGCACAGTAGAGCGCAGAAAGCCTCCAAAGAGAACTGTACAGCACAAAAGTGGAATGTATCCTAACCTAACCTGACCTATCCTAAACTACGCAAACATAGACTAACTTAACCTGACGTGGCGAGTCCACTATTTCTGGCCTCCCCATCGCCATACAGAACATATTTGAGGAGCATACAGAGCAGAAGCCCACAGAATGGCAATGTATAGCCAAAAAAAGTTATAGCTATCCTAGTCTAACCTAAACAAACGTAACCTAACCAAACGCTGCGTAACGTATCCTAACGTGCCGGGACCACTGTAGCTGTTCTACTAGCAGTAAGCAGAGCATATCAGATCGGAATAGAGCGCAGAAATACACCGAAAAGCAGTGTATAGCACAAAATCTAAAGCTACCTTGTTCTAACCTAACCAAACGTAACCTAACCGAACGTAGCCCAACTCAGCATAACGTCCCGAGGGCAACATTGCTGGCCTTCCCAGAGACAAGCCGAAAGCATTAGGGCACAGAAGATCGAAGAGATTCATCTAATAGTCGACTCTAGCGCTGAGGCCAAAGCTACATCTCCTAACCTAACCAATCGCAGCATAACCAAACGTAACACAACCCAGACTAACGTGCCGCGATCACTATTGCTGGCCACAACAGTGCCAAGGAGAACACATTTGCAGAGAGCAGTACTCCGAAATCCATGGAATCGCAGTGTATGTCTGAAAAGACAAAGCTACCCAAACCAAACGCAGAAGAACAGAGCATAACCAAACATGGCATAACACGAACGAACGTGCCAAGACCGCTATTGTAGCACATAATATGACAACATAATGTCAAGAGAACACTGTTGCTGGCCTTCCCAAAGCCTAGTTGAGAATATTAGAACACTGTAGGGCGCAGATATCGTCCTAATAGCAGGGTGTGGCCCTAAAGTCAAAGCTATTCTCCCCCAACCTATCTAACTATAGCATACCTGAACGTAACATAACATTCCCTAACGTGTCGAGACCGCTATTGTTGCCCACCCCAGAGCCAAGCTGGACATATTCGAGCACAGTAGAGCGCAGAAATACACCAACAGCGGTGTACAGCACAAAAGTTAAGGTTATTCCGACAAAGCATAGCCTAACTCAACATAAAAGAACGTAACCTGACTAAACATTAGGAGCCGAGACCACTACTTCTGGCCTTCCCAAAGGCAAGCTGGAAATATTATGGCACTGTAGGGAGCAGAAATCCACCCAATAACAGACTATAGCACAAAAGTCGAAGTTATCCCCTCCTAACATTGCCAACCGTAAAATAGCCAAACGTAATCTAATTCAACCGACCGTGCCCTGACCTCTATTGCTGGCCTCCCCAGAGTCAAGCGGGAAATGTTAATGGAGAGTAGAACGCAGAAATCCATATAATAGCAGTGTATATCAGAAAATTCGAAGCTACCCGAGCCTAATCCGAGCTAACAGGACATATCCAAACATAGCCTGACTGAACCTTGCGTGCCGTCGCCGCCATTTTTGCCCTTCTCAGATCCAAGCAGGGCAAACTAGAGCACAGTAGAGAGCTCAAATCCTCCGAATAGCAGTGTACAGCAAAAAGGTTAAAGCTATCCAGACGAAACTTGTCATGACACAACTTAACCGAACGTAACCTGACACATCATAGCGTGACGAGACCACTTATTCTGGCTTTGCTAGAGCCAAGCTGAATATACTAGGTTACTGTAGGGTGCAGGAATCCACCTAAGGACAGACCGTGGCACTAAAAGCCTAGCTATGCTCTCCTAACTTATAGTGTCGTAACATATCCAAATGAATCCTAGTTTACACTAACCTGCCGCGACCACTATTATTGGCCTCCACAGAGCCAAGCAGGACATACTAGAGCACTGTAGAGCGCAGGAGTCCACCGATAACCAATGTACACCGCAAATGTCAAATCTTTACGAACTTAACCGTAATTAACCTAACCCGACCAGTCGCAGCATAACAAGACCTAACGTGCCGGGACCACTATTGCAGGCATCCCCAGCGCGAAGCAGTACATATTAAAGCACAGTAGAGAACAGAAATACACCGAAGAGTAGTGCATAGCACAAACGTCAAATGTACCCTATCCTAACCTAACCAAGCCTAAACTGGCCATACGCAGCCCAACTCAACCTAGCGTCCCGAGGCCACAATTGCTGGCCTCCACGGGCACGAGCAGAGAATACTAGAGACAGTATGGCGCTGATGTCCACCGAATAGCAGTGTACACCGCAAAAGTCAGAGCTATCCTATCCTAAAATAACAATGCGTAACACAACCGAACGTAATCTAACTCAAACTAACGTGCCCACACCACTATTGCTGACAATGCCAGAGCAAATCAGAATATACCAGAGCACAGGAGAGCTAGGAAATCCGCCGCACTGAAGTGCAGAGCTCATAACTCAATGATATCATAACATAACTTGAAAAAACCTGGCCTAGCCGAACGAAGAGTAACACAACCTAACGTCACGAGACCAAAATTGCTGCCCTCATTCGCGCAATGTAGAACATATTAGATGGGAATAGACTACAGAAACCATTAGAATCGCAGTGCATAACACAATAGTCAAAGTTACCCTATCCTAACGTAACCAAACAATCACATAGTGGAACGTAACATAATGGAACGTAGCTTAACTATACATAACGTGTCGAGACCACTATTGCTGGTCTCCCCAGAGTCGTGGACGTTTCAGTAAAGGAAAGCAGAGCACAGATGACGACCGAATGGCTGTGTATAGCACAAGAGTGAAAGCTGCCCTATCCAAACTTAACCTAACCTAACCTAACCAAACGTAACCTAACTCAAACAAACGTGCCGCGGCCAACGTTGCTGGAATCCCCAGAGGAAGCTGATGCTAGTACAGCAATGCAGAGCGCAGATATAGAACGAATAGCAGCGTACACCGTAAAAGTCAAGGTCGTCCTCTCCTAACCTAACCAAACGTATCATAAGCAAGCGCAGCATTATCGAAGCTAACTTGCCGTGGCCAGTATCTCTGGCCTCTACAGAGTCAAGCAGAGCATATTGGGGGAGAGTGGAGCACAGGTATCCATAGAATCTCAGGGTATAGCAGAGAAGTCGAGGCTACCCAAACCTAACCAAAGAAAGCATTACATATCCAAACGTACGCAACCTCAGCACAATGTGCCGAGACCACTATTACTGCCATCCCCACAGCAAGACAGGACATACTAGGGCACAGTAGAGCGAGAAGTGCACCGCATTACATTGTACAGAACAGAAGTCACAGATATCCAATCCTAAACCAAACAAACCGAACCAAAGCGAACGTAACCTAACTCACACTATCGCCCTGCGCCCACAATTTCAAGCCTCGCCACAGCAAAGCAGAGCATATTAGATCGCAGGAGCCAACCGAAATCCACCGATTAGCAGCTTACAGCGCAAAAGTCAAAGTATCCCAGACCTATCATAACCAAACGTATCATAGCCAAACATAATATAACACAACCTGACGTGAGGCGACCACTATTACTGGACATCCAGGGTCGTGCAGAGTATAGTAGGGCACGGTAGAGCGCAGAATTCCACTGAATGGCAGTGTATAAAGCGAAAGTCAAAGCTATCCAAACCAAATCCAAAATAACGTAACATAACCGATCGTAGCATAACAAAACCTAACGTTCGAAGGCAACTATTGCTGGCATCCCCGGAGCAAATCGGGGCATATAAGATCTAAGTAGAGCGCGCATACCCACAGAATATGCATGTACAGCACAAAAGTCAAAGCTATACTGGCCTAAACTAACCAAGCGCATCATAGACAAACGTAACCTAGTTGAACCAGACGTACCTGGACCATTGTTGCTGACATCCCCAGATCCGAGCAGAATATGCAAGAGAACGTTACAATGCAGAAATCCACCGAAAAGCAGTGAATAGGAAAAAAGTTAAAGCCACCATTTCCTAACATAGCAAATGGAAGCATAGCCGAAAGTAGCATAACACAAAGCAACATGCCGCTACCGCCATTGCTGGCAACCCCAGATCCGAGCCGAGTATAGCTGGGCTAAGTAGAGAGTAGAATGCAATCGAATAACAGTTTATAACACGACAGTCGAAGTTGCCCAAACCAAACCCAAACAAACATAGCCTAACCAATCGTAGCATAACAGAAACTGACGTGCCGATATCACTGTTGCTGGCACCCCCAGAGCAAAGCGGATCATATAAGATCAAAGTAGGTCACTGAGATCCACCGAATAACAATGTACGACACAAAAGTCAGAGTTGTCCTCTCCTAACCTGACCAAACATAACTTAACCAAACGCAACGTAACACAACCTGGGGTGCCACGATCACTATTGCAGGCGTCACGAGAGCTAATGAGAGTACAGCAGACCAATGACGGACGCTGGAATCGACCGGATTGCAGTGTACGGCGCAAAAGACAAAGATATCCCAACCAAACATAACCAAACGTATCCTAACCAACGAAACATAACTCAACCTTACCAGACGCGACCACTATTCCTGGCGTCCCTATCCAAAAGCGGAATGTTTTAGCGCACAGTGGGGTGCAGAAGACCATACAATAGCATTGTGTATCTCAAAATACATAGATATCCTGCCCTAACGCAGCGTAACCTAACAAAACCAAACGTATCCTAGATCAACCTGACGTGCCGCGACCACTATTGCTGGACCCCAGGGAGTCGAGCAGAGTATAGAAGAGCTGTGCACAGCGTAAAAGCCCACCGAATAGGAGTGTATAGCACTGAAGACAAGGCTATCCTATCCTAACCAATCCAAACGTAATATAAGCAAGCGTAGTATAATTTAGACTAACATGCCGAGACCACCATTGCTGACCTCCCCGGAATCGAGCTGGGTATAGTAGGGCACAGTAGGGAGCGGAATTCTACCGAATAACAGTATATAACGCGAAAGTCAATGCTATTCTAGCCTTACCCATAATAACGTAACCTAACCAAACGTATCCTAGCTCAAACTAACGTGCCGAGACCACTATTCCTGGCCTCCGCACGCCCATGCAGAATATACTAGAGCTTAGCAGAGCGCAGGAATCCACCGAATGTATGTGCCTTGCACAAAAGTTAAAGCTATCCTTTCCTAACCTAGCCAATCATAACCTAACTGAACGTAACCTAACCAAGAGTAACGTGCCGAGACCACTACTGCTGTCATCCTCGAAGCCAATCAGAGCATATTGCCTCAGAGCGCAGCAGAGGGCAGAAATCCACGGAAAAGCAATGTAGGGCACAGCAGTCAAAGCTACCCCATCCGAACTTAACCAAACCTAACCAGAGCAAGGTATCCTAACTCAAGCTAACGTGTCGCGGCCACAATTGCTGGTCTCCAGAGGACCATGCAGGACATGCTAGAAGAGAGTAGGAGGAAGAAATCCATAGAACCGTAATGTATAGCAGAAAAATCAAGGCTATCGCAGCCTTACTCATGCGAACATAAATTAACCATGCGTAACCTAATACCGCCTAACATGACGCGGCAGCTGTTCGTAGCCTGCCCATGGTGAAGCTGAGCCAATTAGAGCACAATAGCGCGGAGAAATCTATCGAACAGCAGTATATCGCACAAAAGTTAAAACCATACTTTCATAGCCCAACGAACCGTAACATAACCGAACGTAACATAGCCCAAAGTAGCTTGCCGCTATTACTATTGCTGGACTCCCGGGAGTCGAGTGGGGTATAGTACAGCAAGGCAGAACGCTGAAATCCACTGTATAGCAGCGTATATCACAAAAGTCAAAGCCATTCTCTTTTAACCGAGCAGAACGTAACATAACCGAACGTAACGTACCTGAGATTGCTGTGCAATGACGACTACTGCTGCCCCAACGTGAGCCGAGCAGAGTATAGCAGAGCAATCTAGGACGCTGAAATCGATAGAATAGCAATGTAAAGCACAAAAGTCAAAGCTACCCCACAGAACATAACCAAACCTAGACTAACCAAACGTAGCATGACTCAATCGTACTTGCCTGTACCACTATTTCTGGCGTCCACAGACACAAGCAGAGCGTGGTAGCGCACAGTACAGGGCAGAAGCACATAGAGTAGCAGTGTGTAGCACAAAAGTCGCAGCTATCCAAACCTAACGCGACGGAACATAACCTAACCAACCGTAATCTAACTCAACCTTGCGTGCCGAGGCCACTATTGCCGTCATGGCCAGAGCCAAGCAGAGCATATTAGAGAACAGTAGAGAGCAGAAATACATTGAATAGCAGAGCATACCAGAAAAGTCGAGCTACTCTATCCTAACCTAACCAAACGTAAGCAAACCAAACGCAGCCTATCTCAACCAAACGTGACGAGGCCTCCATTGCTATCCTCCGCAGACCCAAGCAGAGAATATTATATCAGAGTAGAGCGCAGAGGTCCAACGAATAGCGGTGAATGTCAGAAGAGACAAAGCCATCCTATCCAAACCTATCCTGACCTAACCTAGCAACACGTAACGTAACTCAACTAAGCGTGCCTCGACCGCTATTACTGCATTCACCCCCCGGATACAACCAGATGCCAGTAGAGCAGCGCAGGGCGCAGATATTGACCGGAGAGTAGTGTAAATTGCAGAAGTCTAAGCTACCCTAAACACACCTAGCGTAACCTAGCCAAGCCAAACCTAACCTAACTCAATCAAACGTGCCGCGTCCACCATTGCTGGCCCTCCCAGAGTGAAGCAGAACACATCAGAGCAGAGTCGATCGCAGAAATCAACCGTACAGCAGTGTATAGCTCGAAAATCCAAGCTATCCTATTCTAACCAGGCAAAATGTGACGCAACCGAACGTAGCATAACAAAGCCTAAAGTGCCGAGACCACTATTGCTGCCCACACCAGAGTCAGGTAGCGCATATTGGAGCATTGTAGAGCTCAGAAATCCACAGAATGGCTGTGTATAGCACAAAAGTCAAAGCTATCCTATCCTAACCTGACGGAACGTGACATAATGATACGTAATGTTTCACAACCTAACGTGCCGAGACCAGTATTGCTAGCCACCACCGTGTTATTCAGAGCAAATTCCAGCACAGTATACTAATATCTGTGCATAGCACAAGAGTAAAATCTACGCTGCTTAAACTTATCCAAACCTAACCTAACCGAACGTAACATATCTCGTCACACTGAGCTGAGACCACTATTGGTGGCCTTGCCAGTGCCAAGCTGAACACATTAGAGCGCAGTAGATCGCTGAAGTCCACCGAACGGCAGTTTGTGGCACAATAGTCAAGGCTACCCTATCTTAACCTAACGAAACGTAAGATAAGCAGGCGTAACGTAACGCAACCTGTCGGGCCGAGACCACCATTGCTGGCCTCTCCCGAGTCGAGCAGCACATATAAGGGGGGGGGGGCTCTGGAATGCATAGGATCGCAGTGTATAGCGGAAAAGCTATCCAAACCTAGTCCAAACGAGCGTGACCCAGCCAAACGAACCCTGACAAATCGTAACGTGACGCGACAATTACGTATATGCGCGTATAGATCGAAAGTCGTAGCTATCGTATCCTAACCGGGCAAAATATATGTTGACCAAGCCAAGATAACTCAGCCTAAAGTGCCGAGACCACCATTGCTGCCCTCACTGGCGCAACGTAGAACATATTAGAGGGGAATAGAGCGCAGAAACAAATAGAATCGCAGTGCATCGAACAATAGTCGAGGTTACCCTACGCTAACGTAACCAAGCGTAACATAACGGAGCGTAGCTTAACTCAATCTAACGTGCCGAGACCACTCCTTCTGGCCTCCCCACAGGCAAGCAGAGGCCAGTAGAGCAATGCAGAGTGCTGATATCGACCGAACAGCAGTATACAGCAAAAAAGTCAGAGCTAACCTAACCAAACCTGACCTAACCTAGCCAGGCATTGCGTAACCTAGCTCAAATTAACGTGACGAGGCCAATATTGCTGGCCTCCCCACAGTGAAGCAGACCATATTGGGGCACAGTGCAGCGCAGAGGTCGACCGTATATGTGTGTGCAACACGAAAGTCAGTTATCCCTTCCTAACCGGGCCAGACGAAACGTAAGTATACGCAACCTAACTCAGCCAAACGTGCCGAGAACACCATCGAGACCCACACTAGAGCCGAGCAGAACATATTAGAGTGGAGTATGTCGCAGAAGCCAATAGAATCTCCTCGCATAGCACAAGAGTCGAAGTTACCCTATCCTAACATAGGCATACGTAACAAAACCGAACGTAGCATAACTCAAACTTACGTGCCGAGGTCACTATTGCTGGAGTCCCTAGGCTGAAGCAGATTGTGGTAGCGCACTGTACAGCGCAGAACTCCGCCGGATTGCAGTGCATAGCTCAAAAGTTGGAGCTATCCTAACCATTCCAAACCCAACCTAACATAGCCGAACGTAACCTACCTCAATATAACGTGACGAGAACATTATAGCTGGCCTTCTCAGTGCAGAGCTGAACACACTAATGCACTGTACAGCGCTGAAATCCACCGAACAGCAGCGTACAGCGCAAAAGGCCAAGCTACTATCTCCTAATCTATCCAAACATAGTAAAAACAAACGTAACATAAATTAACCTGACGCGCCGAGACCACCATTCTTGGCCTCCCCAGAGTCACGCAGAGAATATTACAGCACAGTAGAGTGTACAAATCGTATGCATTGTAATGTGCAGCGCAATAGTCAGAGATATCCTGACCAGACCCGACCAGAACCTATCCTACCGCACGTAACACAACCCAACCAAATGTGCCGCAACCACTCCAGCTCCCGTCCCCAGAGACAAGCGGAATATAACTGACCACAGTAGAGCATAGAAGTCCATAGGAGGTCAGTGTTGAGCACATTAATCAAAACCATCCTAACCTAACCCAACCGAACCTAACCTAGCTAAACTTAATCAAATTAAACCTAACGCACCACGACGATTATTGCTGGCATCCCGTGATTCAACCAGAGTACGGTAGAGCAATGCAGAGCGCAGAAATCCACCTAAGAGCAGTGTATAGCACAAAAGCCTGAGCTACTCTATCCTAACCAAACCAAGCGTAACCTAACGAAAACAAAAGTGACGCGACCACAATCGCTGGCATCCACTGATCGAAGCAGAACGCATTAGAGTAGAGTAGAGCGCAGAAAGCGGCCGTATAGCAGTCAGCAGCACAGAAGTCAAAGATACCCTATCCACACCTAACCAAATGTTATACAACAATACGTAATATCTCCCAACCTAACGTGCGGAATCAGTCAGCAGCACAGAAGTCAAAGATACCCTATCCACACCTAACCAAATGTTATACAACAATACATAATATCTCCCAACCTAACGAGCGGAAACCACTGTTTCTAGCCCCACAGAGCCAAGCAGAATATACTCGGGCACTGTAGAGCGCAGTAACTCATCGTACTTCAGTGTATAGCACAAAAGTCAAGGATATCCTAATCTAACATGTCCAAACCTAACCTAACCTTACATAGCCCTACTAAGCAGAACTTGCTGCGACGACTATTGCTGGCGTTCACTGAGACAGGCAGAACATATTAGATCAACGTAGAGCGCAGGAATCCACCGAATGGCAGGGTACAGTACAAAAGTAGAAGCTATCCTACCCTAACATGACCGGACGTAGCATAAGCGTACGTAATATAACTCAACCTATCGTGCCGAGGCCAGTATTGTTGCACTCCCCGGAGACAAGCAGAATATACTAGTGCACAGTAGGGCGAAGAAATACACCGAATAGCAGTGCACAGCATAAAAGCCGCACCTATCCTATCCTAACCTAGCCAAACGTAACATAACTGAACCGAACGTGTCACGACCACTGCTCCTGGACTCCTCAGAGCGAAGCGGTATGTAGCTGAGCACAGTATACTACAGAAATGCACGGTATAGCAGTGTAAAGCACAAAAGGCAATGTAGCATATCCTAACCTAGCCAAACGCAAACTAACCTAACGGAACAAAACTCACCCTAACATAACGCGGCCACTATTGCTGTCCTCCACGCAGACAAGCAGACTGTACTAGAGCGCAGTGGCGGACAGTAATCCGCCGCAGTGCTTCGAATTACAGGAAGTCGATGATAACCTAGCCTTACCTGAACTAACCGAACCCAGCCAAACGTAGCATATCTCAACGTAGCGTGGCGCAACCACTGCTGATGGACTCCACAGAGCCGAGCATAATACAGTAGAGCATCGTAGATCACAGAAAGCAACCAAATAACAGCTTATAGCATGAACGTCAAAGCTTTGCTAACCAAACATAGCCTAACATTACCTAACCGAACGGAAATTAACTCACGCTAACTTTCCTCGACCACTACTGCTAGCCACCCCATAGTGGAGCAGAGTATAGTAGGGCAATGCAGGGAACGGAAATCCTCCGTGCATCAGTGTATGGAACAAAAGTCAAAGTAACCCTAACCGAACCTTCCCTTCCTAACCAAGCGTAACGTAACCGAACTCAAACAAACGTGCCGAGACCAGTATATCTGGCCACCCCAGAGCCACGGGGATCATACCGAGACTACAGCAGAGCACAGAAGTCCACCGCATTTCTGTGTATGGCAAGGAAGTCAAAAATAACAAAACCTTACCCGACATAACCTAACCTAACCAATCGTAGCACCGCTCAAATTATGGTGCCGAGGCCTCTATTGCAGGCCTCCACAGAGACAAACAGAACATACTTGAGCAAACATGAGGGCAGAGATCCACCGAATAGCGGTGTACAACACAAAAGTCAAAGCTATACTGCCCTTATTTATCCAATCTTTACATAACCAAACGTAACATATCACAGCCTAACGTACGCGACCGCTATTGCTGGCCCCCAGGGACGAGCAGGACATACTAGAGCGGAATAGATCACAGAAACCGACCGCATGGCAGTGTACAGCACTAAAGTTGAAGCTATCCGAACCAAACTTACTCTAACCCAACCTAACCTAACGTAACGTGACAAAACGTAACGTGCCGAGAGCACTATTGCTGGCCTTGCGAGAGACAAGCTGAAAATATTAGAGCACCGTTGAGCCCAGGAATCTACCGAACCTCAGGCTAGAGCACTAAAGCCATAGCTATCCTCTCCTAACCTAACCAAACGCAACATAATCAAACGTAACCTAACTGAACCTATCCTGCCGCGCGCAATATTGCTGTCATCCCCGGAGACATGCAGAACACGTTAGTGGAGAGTAGAACGCAGAAATCCATAGAATCGCTGTGTATGTCAGAAGAGACAAAGCTACGTATGCCTGACCCATACCGACAGAACATAACCGAACATAGCCTAACTGAATCTAACGTGCCGAAACAGCTGCTGCTGCCCCCTCCCCCCGTGCAAAGCAGGACGTGCTAGAGCACAGCAGGGCGCAGAATTCCTCATAATAGCAGTGCACAGCACAAAAGTTAAAGCTACTCTAACCAAAATAACCACTAACCACTATAGGTTGCCTTCCCAGAGATAAGTGGAATATACTAGAGCAGAGTAGACAGCAGTAATTCACCGCGTTGCAGTATAGAGCACAAAAGTTGTAGGTAACCTAACCTAACGTGTCCCAACCTGACCTAACCGAACGTAGCCTAACTCAAAGTAAGCTATCGAGATAACTATTTCTGGCTTCCCCAGAGCCAAGCAGAGCATATTAGAGCAATGTAAAGCGCAGAAATCCACCGAATAGCAGTGTATAGTACAAAAGACAAAGCTACCCTAACCAAACGTAGCCTAAACTAGCGAAGCCATGCCTAACATATCTCTACATAGCGCGCCGAGGTCACAATTTCTGGTCTCACGAGAGTCGAGCGGAGTATAGTAGAGCATTGTAGGGAGCAGAAATCCACCCAACAGCAGTGTATAACTCAAAAGTCGAAGTCATCCTCTCCTAACCTAACTAGACGCAACATAACCAAACGCAACATAACTCAGACGAACGTGCCCAGACCATTGCTGCTGCTCTACCCAGAGCCACGCCGAACATATAAGAGGAGAGTGGATCTCAGAAGTCCATAGAATGGTTGTGCATAGCACATAAGTCGGAGATGCCATATCCTAATGTAGCCTAACGTAACGCAACCGAATGTAGCTTAACTCAACCTAACTTGCCGAGGCCACAATTGCTTGCCTCCCCAGAGCCAAGCAGAACATACCAGAGCACAGTAGGGCGCAGGAGACCAACGAACAGCAGTATACACCACGAAAGTCAAAACGATCCGAAACTAATCCAAAGCAATATAACCTAACCAAACGTAACCTAACACAACGTAACGTGCAGAGATCACTATCGTCCGCCACCCCCGACTCGAGCAGAGTATGATACAGCAATCTAGAGCGAATAAATGCACGGAATAGCGGTGTATAGAGCAGAAGTTACAGCTATCCCGTCTCAACCTGGCCAATCGTAGCATTTCCAATCGTATCCCAGCGAAGCCTATTGTACCACTACTATTGCTGGTCCCCAAGCCACCAGCAGAGAATAGTAGAGCACAGTAGAGCACAGAATGGTACCAAATCGCAATGTATAGCACAAAGTGAAACATATCCTAACATTACCAGGCCCAACCTAACCTAACCAAACGTAGAATAACTAAACCTGACGTGCCGCGACCACTATTGCTGGCTTCTCCAGAGGCGAGGAGGGTACGGTAGAGCGCAGCAGAACGCAGGAAACCACAAAATAGCCGTGCATAGTACAAAAGTCTAAGATACCTTTACCAAACCTGACCAAACCTAACCTAACGGACCGTGGAATTTCTAAACCTAACGAGCCGGAACCTCTATTGCTGGCCTCCTCAGAGCCAAGCAGAACTCATTACAGCATAATACAGCGCAGAAATCCGCCGAATAGCAGCGTATAGCAGAAAAGTCTGAGCTACTCTATCCTAACATATCCAAACGTAACATAACCGAACGCAATATATCTCAGACAATCGAGCCGAGACCAATACTGCTGGGTTCTCCATAGCCAAGCAGGGTGTACTATGGCCTAGTAGAGCGCAGAAATCCGCCGAATAGCGGCGTATGGTACATAAGTCAAAGTCATCCTACCCTAACCCAACCAAACGTAACAAAACATACCGTTCTATATCTCAACCTAACGTGCCGTCACCTCTATCGCTGGCCTCCCCGTAGCTAAGCAGCACATATTAGAGCACAGTGGAGCGCAGAAATCGACCGAATGGAAATCTGTACCACGAAAGGCAAAGCTATCCGATCATAACCCAAACAAACGAAACCTAACCAAACGTAGCCTATCTCAAACTAGCCTGGCGATACCACTATTACTTGCCTCTCCAGAGACGAACAGAGTACAGTAGAGCAAAGCTGAGCGTAGGATTCCACCGAATAGCGGTGTATAACACAAGAAGCAAAGCTATCCAACACCAACATGTTTAACCGTAACAACACCAACGGCAGCATAGCAATACCTATCGTGCCACGACCGATTGTGCTGCCTCCACAGAGACGAGCAGATTATAGTAGTGCCAAGTAGAGCACGAAAAGCCACCAAATGACAATATATTGCACAAATGTCGAAGACATTCTAACCTAACCTGACATAACCAAACCCAATCAAACGTAGAGCAGCTAAACCTGACGAGCCGAGACCTAAGGCCGACGGAGAGCTAAGCACAACATGTTAGAGAACAGTAGAGCGCAGAAATTCACCGAATAGCAGTGTATAGTACAAAAGTCAATGTCATTCTGACCATACTTAACAAAACCTGACCTAACCAAACGTAACCTGACACAACCTATAGTGGCACGACCACTACTGCTGGCCACAAGAGAGCCAACCAGAGCACATCAGAGGAGGGAGGAGCGCAGGGATCAATCGATTCGCAGCGTATAGCAGAGGTGTCAAAGCTGAACAAACGTAAGCCAAACCAACGCAACATATCCAAACGTAGCCTAAATCAGCATAACGTGCCGCGACCACTATTGATGGGCACCCAGATCCAACCAGAATATAGTAGACACCAGCACAGCGCAGAAATCCACCTAATAGCAGTTTGCACAACGTAGACAGTGCTGCCCAAACCTAACGCAAGGTATCATATCCTAACCAAGCGTAGCCTAACACAGCCTAACGTGCCGAGTCCACTGAAACTGGGCTACCCAGAGACAAGCAGGGCATAGTGGAGCAATGTAGTGCGTAGAATTCCAACGAATAGCAGCGTAGCACTAAACTTAAGTCCATCGTACCCTAACCTAACCAAACGTAACGTAACCAAACATAATCCAACACATGATAACGTGCCGTGACAGATGTTGCCGCCCACCACGGGACCAAGCAGAACGTACTAGAGGAGAGTAGCGCGCAGGAATCCATAGGATCGCAGTGCAGAGCACAATAGACAAAACTACCATATCATAACCTAGCCAAACGTAAAACAACAAAACATAGCCAAAGAAAACCTAACGTGTTGAGACCACTATTGCTTGCCTCTGCAGAGTCGAGCAGAATTTACTAGAGCACAGTGGAGCGCTGCAAACCACCGTCTTGCAGCGTGCACCAGAAGAGTCAAAGCTATCCTAACCTATCCCAGACTATCCTAACCAAACCAAACGAGCGGAGGCCGCTACGGCTGGCCTCCCCAGAGTACAACAGAGCTGACTAAGGCGCAGCAGTGCGCAGAAAGCGACCGAGTAGCGGTGTGCGGCAGAAAAGTCAAAACGAACTTGTCCTAACCTAACCAAGCAGTAACGTGACCAAACGTAACGTAGCCCAAACTATTATGCGGAGAAAAATATTGCTGGCCTCCCCAGACCCAAGCAGTGTATACTAGAGCACAGTAGAGTGCAGAAGTCCAGCGAAAGGCAGCGTGTAAAGCAAAGGTCAAAGGCATCAACGCATAACCTATTCAAATGTAACATAACCAAGCGTAATACAAACCAATCTAACGCGCCCACACGACTATCGCTGGCCCCAAGAGTCAAGCAGAGCATACCAGAGCCCAGAAGAACACAGAAATCCGTCGGTTGCCGTGCATCTTACGAAAGTCGAAGCTATCCTAGCAAAACCTATACAAAACTAACTCAGCCAAACGTAACATGAATCAACCAAACGTGACGCGACCACTATTGCTGGCGTTACCAGAACCGAGCGGGGCATCCTACAGCATAGTAGAGCGCAGAAATCCACCGAATAGCAATGTGCAGCACAAAAGCCAAAGCCATCCTGCTCAAACCTAACATAACGTAGCCAAACCATACGTTACCGTATTGAACACAACGTGCCACGACCACCATTGGTGGCCCTCCAAGCGTCAAGCAGAGAATAGTTGAGAAACGTAGAGCGCAGGCATCCACCGAATAGCAGCATGTAGCACAAGAGTCAAAGAAATCCTGGCCCAGCGTGTCCAAATGTAACATAGCCAAACGTAACCTATCTCAACCTAGCGTCCCTGGACCACAATTGCAGACCGCCACAGAGCCCAGCAGATTCTACCTAGAAAAATGAACAGCGCAGAAAAGCGCAGCACCGCATTTCAAAGCACAAATATCAAGGATATCCTACACCGACCTGACCTATCCCAATCTAACCAATCGCAGCCTAAATCAACATAGCGTGCCGAGACTTAAATTGCTGTCCTCCCTGGGCCAAGCATAGCACATTAGAGCAATTTAGTGCTCAGAAGTCCAACGAATAGCAGTGCATAGCACAAAAGTCAAAGCTATCATATCCTACCCTAAACAAACGTAACATAACCAAACGTAATCCACCTCAATCCAACGTACCGAGGCCACTATCGCTGGCCTCACCAGAGCCATGAAGGATACACTGGAGCACAGTAGGACGCCGAAGTCCGACAAATAACAGTGCATAACACACATGTCAGAGCTGTCCGAACCAAACTTAACCAAACGGAACCCAACTTAACGCAACATAACGCAACCTGGCGTGCCAGGAACCCTATTGCTGGCATCACGAGAGCCATCAGAACATGCTAGTTGAAAGTAGGGAGCAGAAACCATTAGAATCGCTGCGTATATAATAATTCAAAGTTGTCCAAACATAACCCAAGCCAATACAACCTAACCGAACATAACGTAACTCGCCGCAACGTGCTGCGTCCACAATTGCTGGAATCCCCAGGTCGAAGCCGAATGTAGTACAGCACAGTGGAGCGCAAAAATCCACCGAATATCAGTGAACACCGTGCAGTAAGAGCTATAAATACCTGACCCAAATCAACATAACCTAACCAAGCGTAGCCTAACTCTACCTAATGTGGCTAGGACACTATTGCTTGGCTCCCCAGAGCCAAGCAAAACATACTAGAGCTCAGTGGAGCGCAGTAATCCACTGCATTGCAGTGTATTGCACAAAAGACAAGGATAACCTAACCTAACCAGTCCTAGGCAAACCTAACCGAAAGTAGCATAATTCAACGCAACATGCCGAGACTGCTATTGCTGACCTACGCAGTGCCAAGCAGAGCATAATAGAGCAACTTAGAGCGCAGAAATCCACCGAATTGCAGTGTATAGCGCAAAAGTCGAAATTATCCAAGCTTAACCTAACCAAACGTAGCATAACCAAACGTAATACGAACGCATATAATGTGCCGAGACCACTTTCGCTGGCCCAGTCCGAGCCCAGCAGAACGTACTAGGGCACAGTAGAGCGCAGAAATCCTCCGAACGACAGTGTATTGGACAAGTGTCAAAGATATCCTGATCAAACCGAACCCAACCTTACCTAACGAAACCTGACATAACACAACCTGTCGTGACACGACCACAATCCCTGGCCTCTCCGGAGTCGAGCATTGTATAGTAGAGCAATGTAGGGCGCACGTATCGACCGAGTAGCAGTGCATATCGCAAAACACAGAGTTACCATATCCTAACATAGCCAAACGTAATATCACCGAACGTAATCTAATCCAACCTGACGTCCCTAGGCCACTACTGCCGGGATCCTCATCGCCGAGCATACCAAGCTGATGGAGATTGGAACACAGAAATCCATCGCAGGGCAGTGTATATCAGAAAAGCCAAAGCTATCCTCATCTATCCCAAGCCAACCCATCAAAACCAATCATAACATAGTTCAAACTGACGTGCGCAGACTACTATAGCTGGCCACCTGAGAGACAAGCAGAGCACAATGTATCGATGTAGAGCTCAAAAATCAATCGCATTGCGTTCTATATAACAAAGGTCAGTGATGCCCTGGCCAAATATGACCAAACCCAACCTAACCAAACCTAACGTGACATAACTGACCATAAAGTGCCGCAGCCACTATTGCTTGCGTCCCCAGGAACAAGCAGAATACGACAGTGCTCTGTGGAGCGCATAAGCCCATAGAATAGCAAAGTTGAGCATAAAAGCCAAAGCTATCTCAACCAAACCTGACCTAACCTCACCTAACTAAACGTAACCTGACACAACATAACACGCCGCGACCATTATTGCCAGCATTCACAGAGCCCGGCGGAACATATTGGAGGAGAGTAGGGAGCAGAATCCCATTGAATCGCAGTGTAAAGCAGAAAATTCAAAGCTATCCTAACCTAAGCCAAGCTATCATAACTAAACCAAACGCAACCTAACAAAACCCAACGTACAGCGGCCACTATTGCTGGACTCCACAGGTTCCAGCTGAATATGGTAGGGTACAGGAGAGCGCAGAGATCCACAGTACGGCAGTGTATAGCAGAAAAGTCAAACCGACCCTTACCTAACCAAAACAAACCTAACCTGACCAAACGTAACCTAACAAAACCTAACGAGACGTGACCATAAATTATGGCCTCCCCAGAGCCAAGCAAAACATATTAGTGCGCAGTAGAGGGCGGAAATCCAACGAATGACAGTGTATAGCACAAAAATCTAAGCCATCCTAACCATACTTAAGAAAACGTAATCTAACCTAACGCAACGAGTCACAACCTATCGTGGAACGACCACTATTGCTGGCCACACCAGAGCCGAGGAGAACACATTAGAGGTGAGGGGAGCACATAAATCAATAGAATCGGAGTGTTTAGCAAAAGAGTCAAAGCTATCCAAACTTAACCAAAACCGACGTAACACAACCAAACGTAAGCTAACTCAACATTACGCGCCGCGACCACTATTGCTGGTCACCCAGCGCCAACCAGAATGTAGTAGACGCCAGCAGAGCGCAGATGTTCCTCTAATATCAGTCTGCACCACGAAGTCAGAGCTGTCCAAACATAACCCAAAGTAACGTAACCTATCCGAACCTAGCCTAACCCAGCATAACGTGCCGAGTCCACAACAGCTGGCCTCCACGGAGACCAGCAGAGTATAGTGGATCCGTGTAGAGCGTAGATTTCCACCGAATAGCAGTCTAGCACTAAATTTAAGGCTATCATATCATAACATAACCCAGCGCGACGTAAGTAAACGTAATACAACGTATCCTAACGTGCCGAGACAAGTACTGCTGCCCACCTTGGAACCAAGCAGAACATACTTGAAGAGAGATGGGCGCAGAAATCCACAGGATCGCAGTGCGGAGCACAGTAGTCAAAACTACCCTATCCTAACATAGTCAAACGTAACATAACCAAACATAGCCAAACAAGGCCTTACTTGCCGACAGCACCATTGCTTGCTTCCCCAGAGCCGATCAGAACATACTAGAGCACAGTAGAGCGCAGAATTCCATCGGACAGCAGTGTACAGCACAAAAGTCGAAGATATCCAAACCAAACCTGACCAAACGTGACATATACAATCGTAACCTAACTCAACCTAACATGACGAGAAAACTGCTACTGACCTCCACGGAGGCAAACGTGTAGCACTGGAGCAAAGCAGTGTGCAGAAATCCACCGCATGGCAGTGAATAGCACAAGAGTCGAAGACATCCTTACCTAACTTGAACTAACCTAACCTAACGGAACGTAGCATAACTCAACGTAACGTGCCGCGGCCACTGCTGCAGGCGCCCGAAAGCTATGCACAATGCGGTAGAGCACAGTAGATCGCAGGAATCCTCCGTATAATAGTGTATATTCCGAAACTCGTAGCTACCCTAACCAAATCTTACCTAACCTAATAAAGCCAAACGTACCCAAGCGCAAACTGTATTGCCACGATCGCCAATGCTCGCACCCTAGAGATGCGTGGACTATAGCAGAGCAACGTAGAGCGCAGATATGCACCGAATAGCAGTGCATAGCGCAAAATCCAGGGAAATCCTGACCGAACCTTCCTAATGAAACACAACGATACCCAACATAATTATACCTAACGCGCCGAGACCACACTTGCTGGCCACCACGGTGCCAATCAGAGCATATTATAGCACACTGGAGCGTAGAAATCATCCGAATGAAGTGCATAGCACAAAAGTCAAACTAGCATATTCTGACATAGCCAAACGTAACACACCAAGTCGTAATAAAACACAGCCTAACATGACGAGACCACTGCTGCTGACCTCCACAGAGACAAGCAGAATGTACTAGAGCACGGTAGTGCGCAGGATCCATCACATTGCGGTGTATAACGAGAAAGCCAAGGGTAAGATGACTACACCTGACCTAACCTAACGTATCAAATTGTAGCCCGAAACAACATAACGTGCCGAGACCACTATTACTGGCCTCCACAGAGACAAGCAGGAAATATTAGAACGCAGTGGAGAGCAGGTATGCGCGAACAGCGGTTCACAGCAGAAACGGCTAAGCTATCCTATCCTAACCTCACCGAACTTAGCATAACCAAACGCAGCACAACACAGCCTATATTGCCAAGACCACCACTTCTGTCGAATGTATCCTATCCTAACCTCTCCAAACCTAATCTATCCAATCGTAGCATAGCTCGGCATAGCGTGCCACGACCACTGCTGCTGGACTTCCCAGAGCCAAGCAGAATATATTAAAGCACAGCAGATAGCAGGAATCCGGCGGATAATAGGGTATGGAATGGTAGTCAAAGATATCCAAACCGGACCAAAACTATCGTGATCAAAACAAACGTAACCTAACTCATACTTACGTGCCGAGACACAATTACTTGACTCCCCGTAGAAGAGCAGGGTGCGGCAGAGCAACGTAGCGAGCAGATGTCTACCGGTTAGCAGCGTGTAGCACAATATTCAAAGATACACTCTCCTAACCTATCCAAACGGAAAGGAACCAAACGTATCCTAAATAAACCTAACGAGCCAAGATCACTATTGCTTGCTTGTCCAGAGTCGAGCAGAGTATAGCAGAGCAATGTAGAGCGTAGAAATCCAACGAAGCGCAGTGAATAGCGCGAATCTCGAAGCTATCCTCTCCTTACCTAACCTAACACAACCTAATGTCCTGCGGCAACTATTTCTTGCCTCCACAGATCCAAGCAGAACATATCAGGGCACAGCAGGGAGCAGAAATCCGCGGATAGCAGTGTATAGCGCAAAAGTCAAATCTATCCTATCCTAACCACACCAACCGTATCATAGCCAAACGTAGCATAACTCAACCTAATATGCCGAGACCACTGTTGGTGGTGTCCTAAGAGCCAATCAGAAGATATTGGAACAGAGTAGAGCGCAGAAATCCGCGGATAGCAGTGTATAGCGCAAAAGACAGTACCATCCTGTCATAACCACACCAAGCGTAACATAGCCAAACGTAGCATAAGTCAATATAGTGTGACGAGCCCAACATTGCTGGCCTCCCCAGAGACAAGAAGAACATATTAGAGCACATTAGACAGCCGTAATCCACCGAATAGCAGTCTATAGCACAAAAGACGGAGTAGACCATCCAAACCCAGCCAAACGCAGTGTACACACACGTGAGCTAACTCAACCTCAGATAAAGAGACCATATTGCTGGCCTCCCCATATCCAAGCAGAATATACTAGAGCATAGCAGGGCGCAGAGGTCCACGGAATAGCAGTGTATAGCACAGAAGTCAAACACACACTGACCTAACCTGACCATATATAACCTACCCAAACGCAGTGTAAGTGAATATGACGTGACGAGACCTAAGTTGCTGGCGTACCCAGAGCCAAACAGGGAATATTAGAGCACATTAGAGCTCAGAAATCCACCGGATAACAGTGTATAGCAAAAAAGCCAAGGTAGCATTACCTAACATAGCCAAACGGAACATAACCAAACGTCACCCTACAATACCTAACATGACGAGGTCACACTTGCTGGCCTCCACAGAGGCAAGCCGAATGTACTAGGGTGCAGTAGGTCGCATATATCCACCACATGGTAGTGAAGAGCACAAACGTCAAAGTTACATTAACCAAACCTGACCTAACCAAACACAACCGGGCGTAACATACCTCAACATGACGTGCCGCGACCACTCTTGCTGGCGTCCGCAGAGCCAAGCAGAATATGGTGGAGCACTGTAAATCACGGAAATCCACCGAAGAACAGTGTATAGCAGGAAAGTCGTAGCTATCCTATTCAAACTTATCCTAACCAATCCTAACATACCCAAGCGCAACGTAACTCAACCTGGCGATCAACGACCACAATTTTTCGTCTCTCCACATTCGAGCAGAGAATAGTAGAGCAATGTGGAGCGCATAAATCCACCGAAAGCAGTGTACAGCAAGAAAGACGAAGCTATTCTATCCAAACTGATCCTAACCTAACCTAACCTAACCAAACGTAACCTAACCCAACCTGACGAGCCACGACCAGTATTGCTCGCCTCCCCAGAGTCGAGCAGGGGATAGTAGAGCAATATAGAGCGCAGAAATCCATCGAATAGAAGTGCACGGCGCAAAAGTCGAAGATACCCTAACCTAACCTTTTCTCCTTTTTCCAAGTGGGGGAAAGCTTCTAAAGATACCCGGCACCTTTAGGGGAGGGGGCGGGTTTATGTGGGATTTTTACCCACTGAAACCCCACTATGGCCAGCCCTCCGCATTTCTGTGCGCCCTAGAATACACGGCGACGCAATTGCATGGACGCCCCCGCGACGCAACCGCAGCTCCATCCAGGCGAGACGGGAAATCGCACCCGAAACGATCATGTCCATGCGCGCGAGGCGGGTCGATTGCGGGCACTCAAAACACGCACACCACCGCCCCGCAACGCACGCACACCCTGCGGAAGCCGCGCGAACGTCACGCGTAGCCGCGCGCCCGAACCACTGCCTCTTGAACAGACGGGCCCCCACACGCCAGCCCGTGGTCACCCTGACATAGGTTACAACGGAGGAGAGAGACGGTCTCTCCGGACGTCGGTACATGGTCGCTTGCGAAGGCGGAAGGCTAATGTGTTAACACATCCGGCAGTGCGCGCGCCGCCTGACGGCGCAGCGCTTGCAGCTCGGCCGACCTACGCGCTCGGAGCACGCGCTACGATCGCGGGCTCTCTCTGCAGCTTCCTTCTGTAACATATCCGACTCGCAGATGGAGGCCAACGCACGCCACGCTCCTAAGCTCTCCCCCATCCGCACCACGACGACGGAAAGTGAAAGGTCCCGTCCCACCACGCGACAAATTACCCGGCGCTCGTGAGAGCACGACGGACATTCCTCCAGCGTGTGCTGCGCCGTGTCCCGCCCCACCCCGCAGTGATGACGACGCGTCTCACGTTTCCGCCCGATGCGGCACAGGTTCTCCCCGAAGCACCCGTGCCCGGTTAGCACCTGTGTCAGGCGGAAAGTGTGCCAGCTGCCGCTGCGCCCCCATGCATCCGGCACGGGCAGCACAGCTTCGATCACCCGGTGCCGCCGGCTGCTCGGCGTCCTCAGCAGAGCTCGCTGGGCGGTCATTGAGGACTGTCGGACCCTTCGCTTCAACGAAACTGCCTCTTCTTCTGAATCACCGTCGCCGCGAGCGTGTAGGAGACCGTAGATACGTGCCTCCCCCTCCGCTACCAGTTCGAACAGCGAAAAACCCGCCAGGGCCATCGCCGCCTCGTGGGATATCGTGCGGTAACTACGCACGACCATGATCGCCATCCTGCGAGCGACTCGCCGGAGAATCGCCAGACAGCGCGGACCAGCGAACATGTCGTTCGCCCAGATCGGAGCCCCGTAAAGTGCCACCGAGTAAACGACACCTGTGGAGAGGCGGCACACCCTCCCGTCTGTCCCACCCAGGTTGGGTAGCAGGCGTCACAGCGCCCCAGCCATACCTTCCAGGCGTGGTTCCAGCGCGATAAAATGCTCGTCGATCTTCCACTGTCTATCGAGGACGAAAGCGAGATATTTGATCCGGTCCTGTACTTCGACCGCGACGTTCCCCACGCGCATCAGGGACTTGGACGGTTACCCGTGGTGCCGATGGCAAAACCACATTGCCTAGGTCTTCTCGGTGGAGATACTCAGCCCCAGCCGCTGTATGCTATTCGCGACGAGGGCCATGCCACTTTCCGCGCGCAGCGTGGCCTCCTCCCAACTCGACCCGTCGGCCATCACCAGCGTGTCGTCCGTGTAACACGTCTGGTTCAGGCCGCGGGGTGGGGAGTGCGCTACACGGCGTCGTACGCGACGTCCCAGATGATCGGCCCGAGTACTGATTCCTACGGAACCCCGCAGTTCGTCGCCCGCACGACGGTCGCGTATCGTCCGGGATACGCGATCGAGCGCTCCGCCAAGTAGTCGCCGATCACCGCCGTCATGTATTGGGGAACCCTGTGGTACAACAGGGCATACTGGATGGCGGCCCAGGGCAAGGCGTTGAAGGCGTTGGCGATATACACACCGACCGCGAGCACCACCCGGCCCCGATCGGTACGAGCGCGCTTAATGGCGTTGATCGTCAATCGACCCTGCTGGAATCAGAACTGGCTGACGCTGTGATCGGGACCAACCCAAACCTAACCTGTCTTAACCCATCCCAACCAAGCGTACCACAATTCAGCACAACGTGCCGCGACCATTGCTACTGGCATCCGCGGAGACATGCAAATATAACAGAACACTGTAGGTCACAGAAATCCACGGAAAAGCAGTTTATAGCACATAAGTCTAAGATATTGTATCATATCCTCACATAACGTAGCACGTCAAAACGTAGCCTACTCAGCCTAGCACGGCGTTACCATTATTGCTGCCCCCACAGAGAAAAGCAGAACGTACTACAGCACTGTAGAGCGCAGAAATCCTTCGCACAGCGGTGTATAGAACAAAAGTCAATGATACCTAACCTAACCGGACCAAACCTAACATAACCATACGTAGCTTATACCAACATAGCTTGCCGCGACCGCTGTTGAAGGCCATCGTAGAGGAAAGTAGATCATACTAGAGCCCATTAGAGTGCAGAAATGTACCTAACAGCATTGTATAGCTCAAAAGTCAAAGCAGCATGACCCACGTAGCCAAACGTTACATATCCGCACGCATCCTAACTCAACCTGAGATTACGAGGCCACTGTTTCTGGCTTCCCCAGGGTCGAGCAGAAGTTGCTAGAGGACAGTAGGTCGCAGAACTCCATAGAATCGCAGTGTATAGTAAAAAGGCTATATCCACCCAGACCAAACCGAAGCTAACGTATCCTAACTAAACATAGCATACCTCAACGTAACGCGCCGCGGCCACTATTGCTGGCCTCCCCAAGGCAAAGCAGAGCGAAGTCGATCGCAGGAATCGAACGAACAACAGTGTATAACACGAAAGTTGAAGCCACACATACTGTAATTAACCCAACCTAAACAAACCAAACGCAACCTTATTAAACCTAACGTGCCGAAGCCAACATTGTTGGCCCTCCCGGGGCTAATTGTAGTACAGCAGAGCACAGTACAGCGCGAAAGTACTCATAATAGCAGTGTACAGCACGAAAGGCTAAGCAAACCTGACCGAGCTTAACCTACCCTGACCTAACCAAACGCAACCTAACTCACCTATACGTGACAAGATCACTATTGCTGACCTCCACAGAGCTAAGCAGAAAATACTAGTGTACAGCAGAGTGCAGAAATCCACCGCATTGCAATGTATAGCACAAAGGTCAAACAAATCCTGACCCAACTTTGCTTAACCCAACCTATCCAAACATAGTGTAACACAACATATCGTGACGAGACCAATATTTCCGGCCTCCCAGAGCGAAGCAGAGAATATTTGAGCACATAAGGGCGCAGAAATACACCGAATAGCTGTGTACAGCGCAAATATTAAAGTAGCATATCCTAACCTAGTCAAGCGTAGGGTACCCAAGCGCATCATAGCACAACCTAACATGACGAAGCCACTATTGCTACCCTCCACAGAGGCAGGCAGAATGTACTGGGGCACAGTAGGGAGCAGGAATCCACCGCAATGCAGTGAACAGCACAAAAGCCGTAGATATCCTAACATAACCAGACATAATCTATCCTAACCAATCGCAGCATGGCCCAACATGACGTGCCGCGACCACTGCTCCTGGTATCCCCAGAGCAACGCAGAATGATGTAGTGCGCAGTAGGTCACAGGAATCCGCCGAAAATCAGTTTAATCACAAATATCAGATTGGCCTTTCCTAACTTAGCCAATCGTGGAATATCCAAACGTAGCCTAGCCAATCCAAACAAGACGGGGCCTCGATTGCTGGCCCCCACAGAGACAAGAAGAATGTACTAGAGCACGGAATTGCGCAGAAATCCACCACATTGCGGTGAAGAGCCCAAGTGTCGAAGATACCCTGACATAACCTGACATAAACTAACCTAACCAAGGGCAGCATAGCTCGAGGCAACGTGCCGCGACCACGGCTCATGGCTTTCCCAGAGCCATGCAGAATATCCTACGGCAAGGTAGAGCGCAGCAATTAACCGCACTGCGGCGCGAAGCACAAAAGTGGAAGGTACACCGACACAAACTGACCTATCCTACCCCAACCGAAAGTAGCGTAACTGAACTTGACGTGATGAGGCAAGAATTTCAGGGCTAATGCTGGCACACCCAGAGACAAGCAGAGCATACTAGAGCAGATTGCAGCAAAGGAATCCACCGAATAGCAATGCATGGCAAAAAGTCGAACCTATGCTCTCTTACCTAACATACGTAACACAAACAAACGTAGCCTAACACAAAATAGCGTGGCGAGACCACAACTGCTGTCCATACCAGGGGCGAGGAGAGTATATTAGAGCAGTGTAGAGCGCAGAAGTCCACCGAATAGCGGTGTATAGCAGAAAAGTTAAAGTTAACCTATCCTTAATTAAGAAAGCGAAGCATAACCAAACGCAAACTTATACAACCTAACGCGCCTAGACCACTACCGCAGGGCTCCACAGGGCCAAACATAACATATTAGGGGAGAGTGTGCCGCAGAAGTCCAAAAAATGGCAATACATATCAGAAGAGACGTAGCTATCTTAACCTAACACAGGCACACCTAACCTACACAAACGTAACCTAACACCACCTAAAGCGCCGAGACCTTGGCTCTCCTCCGCAGAGCCAAACAGAGTATGTTATAGCACAGTAGAGCGCAGAAAACCACCGAGCATAAGTGTATAGCTCAAAAGTCAGATCTATCCTGTCCTGAACTAACCAAATGTTACTTAACCAAAAGGAATCTATCTCAACACAACGTGCCGAGACCGATATTGCTGTACTCCGCAGAGCCATGCAGAATAAGCTAGAGCACAGTACAGCATGGAAATAGACTGCACTGCAGAGAATAGCACAGAAGTTAATGATATCCTGTCGAAACTTATCCCAAACTGACAAGACCAAGCTTAACATAACTCAACCTAATGTGCCTAGACCATAGTTGCTGAACTACACAGGTCCAGTCAGAATATACCTGAGCACAGCAGAGCGCAGAGATCCGACGCATTACAGTGTAAAGCACAAAGGTCTAAGGTATACAAACCTAACCTTACCTAAACTAACCAGACCAAACGTAGCATAATTAAACGTACTGTACCGAGACGCCCATTGATGCCTTTCCAATAGCCAAGCTGAACATATGAGGTTACCGTAGAGCGCAGAAATCGCCCGAGCAGCAGCGTATAGCACAAAAGTCAAAGCCATCCCAACCCAACCCAGACCAACCGAAGCTAACTAAGCTTAACCTACCTCATTCCAACGTTCCTAGACCACCATTTCTGGCATCACGGATGCTAGCAGAGCATACCAGAGCACAGTGGGGGCAGATGTCCACCGAAAACCGTGCACAGAATGGAAGTCAATGATATCCAAACCCAGCCGAGACGAACCTAACCTAACCAAACGTAATCTAACTAAACCTAACTGTACTAGGCCACAATTTCTGGCCTTCCCGGAGCAAAGCAGAGTATATTAGAGAACTGCAGTGCGCAGAAACCCACCAAATAGCAGTGTATAGCACAAAAGTCAGATCTACCCTGTCCTAACCTAATCAAACGTAACATAACCAAACGTTACATAACTAAACCTAACGTGCCGAGAACACTATTGCAGGCCTCCGCATAGCCAAGAAGAATATGCTGGAGGACAGTGGAGCGTAAAAATCGACCTCATTGCAGTGAATAGCACAAAAGTCGAAGATACTCTGAACAAAACTAAACAAACCTAACCTAACCATACGTAACATAACTCAACCCAACGTGCAGGGACAACTATTGCTGAAATCCGCAGAGCCATACAGAGCATATTAGAGCGGAGCAGAGCGCATAAATCCACCGAACAGCAGTGTATAGCAAGAGAGACGTAGATATCATATCCAAACTGGACCTAACCTAACGTAACCTAACGTAACCTGACTCAACCTGACGTGCCACGACCACTATTACTCACACCTCCAGAATCGTGCAGGGAATAGTAGAGCAATGTAGAGCGCAGAAATCCAAATAATAGCAGTGTATAGCACAAAGGTCAAAGCCACCACTACCAAACCTAACACAATCTAGCCCAGAAAATCGTAACCTGTCTCAACCTGTTGTGCCACGATCACTACTTCTGGCCACGTCAGAGTCGAACAGAGTATTGTAGAGGAACGTCAGTCGCATAAATCCACCGAATAGAAGTTCTTGGCACAATAGTCAGGGTTATCCCATCATAACCTAACCAACCGTAGCATAAACAAACGCGACCGTACCTAACCTATCGTGCCTAGTACACCATTGCTGTCCACCCCACCGCGAAGCAGAGCATATTAAAGGAGAGTTAGCGTAGAAGGCAATGGAATGGCAATGTATAGCAGAAGAGTCAAAGCTATTCTAGCACAACCCAGAAAGGTCTGCAATAACCAAACGTAACCAAACCCAAACTAACGTGCCGATAACACTTTTGCAGATATCCCAGACCAAAGCTAAGCATATTATAAAGAGTGGAGCGCAGAAGTCCAACGAATAGCAGTGAATGACGCAATAGCCTAAGTTACCCTATCCCAACTTAAACAAACGTAACGCAACCAAACGCAACCGAATAAAATCTAACGTGCCCAGACCACTGTAAACAGCCTCACCACCGCCAAGCGGAGCTAAATAAAGGAGAGCAAACAGAACAGAAGAGCCAAGCTACCTTGACCTAACCCAAACTGACGTAGCTTAACCAAACTTAACCAAGCCCAGACCGAACGTGCCGAGAACACTACTGCTTGCATTCCAGAGCCAAGCTGGGCATGCTATAGCACAGTAGAGCGCAGAAATCCACCGAGCAACAGTGTATAGCACGAAAGTCAAAGCTATCCTCTCCTACCCTAGCCAAACGTAACATACCCAAGCATAGTTTAACTCAAGCTAAGGCGCCGAGACAGCTGATACTGGCCTCCCCATAATATAGCGGAGTAGAGTAGGACAATGTAGAGCGTAGAAATCCAGCAACCAGCTGCGTATAGCTCAAATGTCGAAGCTAACCTATCTTAACCTATCCAAACGTAACATGGCCAAACGCAGCATCACACAACCTAACAAGCCGAGACCACTATTACCGGAAGCCGCAGGTCCACGCAGTACACAGCAGAGCACGGCAGAGTGCAGAAAGCCACCAAATAGCAGCGAATCGCACAAATGTCAAATACAACCTAACCTTACCTGACCCAACCTGACCTAACCAAACGTAGACTACCTAAACCTAACGAGACGGGACTACTATTGCTGGCCTCCGCATAGCCAGGCAGAGAGGATTTGAACACAGCAGAGGGCAGAAGTAAACCGAATAGCAGTGCATAGCACAAAAGTCAAAGATATTCTCTCCTACCCTAATAGAGCTTAACGTATACAAACGTAGACTAACAGAACCTAACCTGCCGAGACCTCAATTACTGTCCTCCCCAAAGTCGAGTAGAGTATAGTCGAGCGCAGAAGAGTGCAGAAATCCACCGAAAGGCAGCGTATACCGCGAAAGTCAGCGCGATCAGTACCTACTCCAAACAAACGTAACATGACCATACGTGCCGTAGCCCAACCTAACGTGCCGAGACAACTACTACTGGTCTCCTCAGAGCCAAGCAGAGCATACTAGAGCAGAGTAGAGCGCAGAAATACACCGAGGAGCATTTTATAGCACATAAGTCAAAGCCACCATAAACAAACAAAACCAGTGCTATCATAACCACACGTAACCTAACTCAACCTATCGTGTCACGGCCACTCTTGCTGGCCACCTCAGAGTCGAGTAGAGTATAATGGATCATTGCAGAGCGCAGAAATCGACGGAAAAGCAGCTTATGGCGCAAAAGTAAAAGTAATCCTATCCTAACCTAGCCAAACGTAACATAACCGAACGTGACCGAACTTCACCTAACCGCCCTACACCGCTATTGCTGACATCCCCAGATCCAAGCAGAGTGCACTAGAGCGTAGTAGAGCGCAGGAACCCACCGCACTGCTGTGTATGCCACAATATTCAATGATATCCTAACGAATGCTGCCCTAACCTATCCCAGCCACAAATAACCGAACACAAATAAACGTGCCGAGACTGCCGCTTATGGCCTCCCGAGGGCCAAACTGAGCTTATCAGGGCTATGTGCATCGCAGAAATGGACCCAAGAGCAGTGTAAAGCGCAAAAGTCAAAGCTATCCTAATCAAACTTAACCTAACCTGGCCCAACCAAGTGCAAACTAACTCGACCTGACGTGGCATGACCACTATTGCTAGCCACAGCTGGGCAAACCAGTGCATACTCCAGCACAGCAAAGAACAGGAATCCACCGAGTGGTAATTTATAACGCTAATGTAACTGGTATCCCGACGGAACATAACCTAATGTAACGTAACATAACGTAACATAGCAAGAACTAGCGAGCCCTGACCACAATTTCTGGCGTACCCAGAGTCAAGCAGAATATGGAAGAACACAGTAGAGAGCAGATGTCCATAGAACAGCGCTGCTGAGCACAAGAGTCAAAGATACCCTAAACAAACCCAGCCTAACCTAACCGAACCAAACGCAATCTAGCTAATTTTAACGTGGCGCTGCCAGCATTGCGGACCTCCACAGAGCCAAGCAGCGCACAATAGGGGAGAGTAGAGCGCAGAAATTCATAGAATCGCAGTTCACAACTGAAGAGTCGATGCTATGTACACCTAACCAGATATAACTTAACATAACCAAACGTAGGCGATTTCAACCTATCGTGCCGAGACCACTACTGCTGGCCTTCCCAGGGCCAAGCAGAACCAACTAGTACACAGTGGAGCGCAGAAATTCACCGCAATGCAGTGTTCAGCTCAAAAGTCAAAGATGCCATTAACTAGCCCACACTAACGCAACTTAACCAAACGTAGCCTAACTCAACATAACGTGGCGAGACCACTATTGCTGACCTTTCCAGAGCCAAGTTGAACACGTCAGAGCACAGTAGAGGACAGATATCTACCGAATAACAGTGTGCAAGATAAAAGTACGAGCCATCCGTATCAAACCGAGCACAACCTAACCTAACCAAACATATTATAACTTAACCTAACGAGCCGATACCACTATTGCCGACCTCCACAGGGACAAGCAGAGCATACTAGAGCGCAGTAGGGCACAGATGTGCAGCGAGTAGCAATGTATTGCGCAAAACTAGATGACATCCTAACCAAATCTATCCCAACCTAACGTAACCGAATGTAACATAATTAATCCTGACGTGCCACGACCACTATTGCTGGCCTCACGAGTTCCTATCAGACTGCGATAGATCACAGTTGAGCGGAGGAGTGCACCGAATAGCAGTGTATAGCGCAAAAGTCAAAGTTGTCATATCCCAACATAATCAGACGTAATATCGCCAAACGTTGCCTAACTCAACCTAGCGTGTCGCGACCACCATGACTGGCCTCTCCAGAGCCAAGCAGAACATAGAGGAGTGTATAGCGCAGAGTTCCATAGAAACGCAGCGTATAGCAGTAAAATCAAAGCTATCCAAACATGACCCAAACCAACATAACCTAACGAAACGTAGAATAATTCAACGTAACATGCCGCGACCACTTCTGCTGCTATCCGCAGAGCCAAGCAGAATATACTACAGCACATCAGAGTTCAGAAATCCGCCGCACTACAGTGCAAAGCAGAAAAGTCGAAGACAACCACACCTAACCTGAGAAAGCCTAACCCAACCAAACGTAGTGTTACACAACCAAGCGTGTATCGAACGCTATTGCTGGCCTCCCCAGAACCAAGAAGGGGCAATTAGAACAATCTAGAGTGCAGGAGAGCAGCGAATAGCTGTGTATAGCACAAAAGGCAAAGCTGTCCTTACCAAGCCCGACCAAACCTAACCAAACCCAACGAAAGTTGACTTAGCCTACCGTGCGGAGACCACCATTACTGCAATCCCCAGAGCCAAGCAGAGCAGATTGGAAGAGGGTAGAGCGCAAATAGCCGCAGAATCGATGTCCAAGGCGAAACAGTCACAGCCACCCTATCCTAACCTGACCAAAGTCAATAACCCTACGTAGCATAACACAACCTCACGTGCCGAGACCACTATGGCTTGCATCCCCAGAACCAAGCAGAATGCACCAGAGTACAGTAGAGCGCCGAAATCCACTGCATTAGAGTCTATAACAAAAAAGGCAACGATATCGAAGCCTAACCAGCCCTAACCTAACCCAGCCAAATGTAGCCTATCACAAAGGAACGTGAAGAGTTGCAGAATGCACCAGAGTACAGTAGAGCGCCGAAATCCACTGCATTAGAGTCTATAACAAAAAAGTCAACGATATCGAAGCCTAACCAGCCCTAACCTAACCCAGCCAAAATGTAGCCTATCACAAAGGAACGTGAAGAGGCTACTATATCTGGCCTTGCCAGAGCAAGGCAGAGCTCTTAAGGGCAACGTAGATCGCAGAAATCCACCCAATAGCAGTGTATAGCACAAATGTCATAGATTTCCTAACCAAACTCAACCTAACCTAACCTAACCGAACGCATCCCAGCTCAGCATAACGCGCAAAGACCACTATTGATGGCCTCTACGGAGGCGAGCAGAGTATAGTAGAGCAATGTAGGGCGCAGAATTTCGCCAAACGGCAGTGTACAGCACAAAAGTCAAAGTTATCCCATCATAACCGAACCAAACGTAACATAACGAAACATACCCTATAACACCCGAACGTGCCCAGACCACCATTGATGGGCTTCCCATCGCCAAGCAGGTCATATTATAGGAGAGTAGAGCAGGGAAGTCCATGGAACGTCTGTGTATATCAGAAAAGAGATAGCTATCGTAACTTGAACCAAACTAACCTGACCAAACCAAACGTACCGTAGCTCAAATTAGCGTACAAAGACCACTTTTGCTGGCCTCACCAGGGCCCATCAGAGTATATTACAGCACAGTAGAGCACAGAAATCCGCCGAAAGGCAGAGCATAGTACAGAAGTCAAAACGTCTCTGTCCGAACCTAACCAAACGTAGCATAACCAAACGTAACCTAAACAAGACTAACGTGCCGAGACCGCAATTGCTGGCATCAACATAATGAAGCAGAATATACTAGAGCGTAGTAGGGCGCAGAAGTTTACCGCGTTGCAGATCATATCACGAATGTCATATATATCCTGGCCAAACATAGCCAAATCTAACCCAACAGAACGGAGCCTCTCTCAACCTGTCGTGCCATGACCTCTATTGCCGGCATCCGAGGAGACGATCAGGGTACAGTAGAGCAATGTAGAGCTCAGGTGTCAACCGTATAATAGTGTACAGCGCAAAAGTCAAACGAAACCAGACGAAACATAACTTAACATAATGTAACCAAACGTAACATAAGCGAACCTATCGTACCGCGACCGCTATTGCTGGCGTACACAGGGACAAGCAGAATATGACAGAGCACAGTAGGATGCAGATGTCCATAGTGTAGCGATGCTGAGCGCAGGTGTCTAAGATATCCTTACATAACACAACCTACACTAACCTAACCGAACGGAATATATCCATACCTGTCGTGTCGCTGCCGGCATTGCGGGCATCCACAGATTCAAGCGGAGCATAATAGGGCAGAGTACAGCGCAGAAATACATAGAATCGCAGTGCTCAGCGGAAAATCCGAAGCTTTGAAAACCTAACCAATGGTAACGTAACCCAGCCAAACGTAGCCCATCTCAACCCATCGCGCCGCGGCCACTATTTCCGGCCTCCACAGAGCAGAGCAGGGCATATAAGATCAAAGTAGGGCGGAGAAATCCACCGAATGGCAGTGTATTACGCAAAAGTCAAAGCTGTCGTATCCCAACATGACTAATCGTAATACCACCAAACGAAACATAACTCAACCTAACGCCCCGAGATCAAAATTGCTGGCCTCCGCAGAGCCAAGCAGGGTACGCTAGAGCACAGAAGAGCGCATGAATTTACTGCATTGCACTTTATAGCGCAAAAGCCGAAGTTATCTTGACGAAACCTAACCTAATCTAACCTAACCAAGCGTAACATAACTCAACCTAACGTGGCGAGGCAACCATAGCTGGCCAGCCCAAATCAACGCAGAGCATATTGGAGCACAGTGGAGCGGACAAATGCATCGAATAAGAGTGCACAGCGCAAAAGTCAAAGTTATCCATTCCTACACTAACAAAACGTAACAGATCCAGCCGTATCCTGCTGAACCTAACGTGCCGCAACCGGCCTTGCTGGCATTCGCAGAGCGAAGCACAGCATGATAGTGGAGAATAGGGAGCAGAAATCCGCCGCATTTCAGTGTACTGGTCAAAAGTCAAAGATACCCTGACCTAACGCAAACTAGTCTACCGTAACCAAACGTAACCTAACAAAACCCAAAGCGCCGCGACCACTATTTCTGGCCCCCGCTGAGCAAATTGGAGCGTGTTAGATCACAGTAGAGCGCAGAAATCCGGCGTATCCTGGTAGAAAACGGAAAATTCAAAGATATCCCAACGTAACCCGTTCTAACCCGCAGAACAGAACGTTGCCTAACTTGACACAACTTGCCGAGACCACTATTGCTGGACTTCCCGGGGTCAAGCTGAACATATTAGAGCACAGCATAGCGCAGCAATCCACCGATTAGCTGTGTACAGCATAGAAGACGGATCTACCCTATCCTAACCTAAGCAAACGTGACATAACCAAACCTTTCTAGCCAAGGCCACTATTGCTGGCACCCGCAGAACCGGGCAGAATATGCTGGAGCACAGTAGAGCGAAGAAATCGGCCGCATTACTGTGCATAGCACGAAAGACGAAGGCAACCTGACCAAACATAATCTAACCTAACCTAACTAAACGTAAATTTCAGCGATCACTATTATGTTACATTTGCGATGTTAAGTTAGCTATAGTTCGGTTATGATAGGCATGACCTTCGTCTATACGCTGCATTTCTATGGATTTCTGAACTCTCCTCTACCCTAATCTGTGCTGCTCGTCTCTGGGGTTGTCAGCGTCAGTGGTCACGGCACGATAGGTTGAGGCAGGTTTCGTTTGCCTATGTTAGGCCTTGTAACATTGACATTGGAGTAGCATTGACTTCTTTGCTACGCCATGCTATTCGGAGAATTTCTGCTCCTTACTGTGCTCTCATATTTTCTGCTTGTCTCTAGGGAGGCCAGAAATAGTGGTCTCGGCACGTTAGGTCATTTTCCGTTACGTTTGGCTAGTTAAAGTTACGCTAAGTTTGGTTAGGACAGACTTGACTTTAGTACCATGTACAGTTATTCGGCGGATTCCTGCGCACGTCTGTTCTCTATGACATTCTGCTCGGCCCTGTGGAGGCCAGCAGCAGTTGTCTCGGAACGTTGGTTTGTGCAATGTTACGTTTGGTGATGTGAAGGTTTGTTAAGTCAGGATAGAGTAGTTTTGACTTTTGTGCTATACAGTGGTATTTGTAGGATTCCTGCGTTCCTCTATTCTCTAGAACTTTCTGCACGGCTCTGGGGAGGCCAGCAATAGTGGTTTCGGCGCGTTAGGTTGAAATATGTTACGCTTACCACGTTACGTTCGGCTATGGTAGCATAAGATAGCTCTGCGCTGTACACTGCTTTTCGGTGGATTTCTGCGCACTACTGTGCTCAACTGCATTCTGCTTGGCCGTGGTACGGCCAGCAATAGTGGCCGCGGCACGTTATCCTGTGATATGTTACGTTTGTTAGGTTACGTTGGTTTGGATGAGGTTTGGTTAGCTCTGACTTTTCCTTTATACGCTGGTATTGTATGGATTTATGCGCACTGTTCTCCTCTAACATGTTCTGCTCGGCTCTGGGGAGGACAGCAATTATGGTCCCAGTACGTTACGTTAGGCTAGGTTACGTTTGGTTGTGTTATGATTTTTCACGTTAGGACAGTACTGCTCCGACTTCTTTACTACACACTGCTATTCGGTGCATTTCCGCGCTCTACTCTGCTCTAGCATGTTCTACTTGGCACTGGGTAGGCTAGCAGTTATGGTCTCGTCACGTTAAGTTGAATTAGGCTACGTTCGGTTAGGTTATGCTAAGCCAGGTTATGATAGGACGTCTTCGACTCTTGTGCTATGCACTGCAATGCTCAGTGGACTTCTGCGCTCTACACTACCCTACTATTCTCTGCTCGACTGTTTGGTAGCCAGCAAAAGTGGTCGTAGCAGGTTGGATTGAGTTAGGTCACGTTTGGTTACATTACGTTTTATTAGATTAGGACAGCATAGCTTTGACATTTGTGCTATACAGTGCGGTTCCATGGATTTCTGCTCTCTACCCTCCTCTAACGTGTCCTGTTTGTCTCTGGGAAGGACAGCGATAGCAGCCGTGGCACGATAGTTTCTGCTATGTGACGTGCGGTTATGTTAGGTTAGGCTCTGTTTAGTTACGATGGCACTGACAATTTTGCTATACACTGCTATGCAGTGCAAATCTACGCTCTACATTGCTCCACTGCACTCTGCTCGTGCCAGGGAGTCCAGTTGCAGTGGTGTCGGCACGTTAGGCTGAGATAGGCCAGGTTCGGTTAACTTATGCTAGTTTGGGTTAGGTTTGGTTAGCAATGGCTTCGTGGTTTAAACCGTTATTATGTGGTTATCTGCGCTCTTGTGTCGTCTACTATATCCTGGTTGGTACCTGTGCCGTCCAGCAGCTGTGGTCGCGGGACGATACGTTGAGCTATGATACGTTCGGTTAGGTCATGTTGTTTGGGTTACGTATGGATAGCTTTGACTTTTCTGCTGTATACTGCGATTCTATAGGTTTCTGCGCTCTGCTCTCGTCTAATGTCCTCGGCTTGCCTCTGGTGAGTTCAGCAACAGTGGTCGTGGCACGACAGGCTGTCTTAGGTTATGTTTTGTTAGGTTAAGTTAGGTTAGGTTTGGTCAGGCTATATTATGTTAGGTCAGGCTAGGTTGGGGTATCATTAACATTTGTGCTATGTGCTGCCATTTGGAGGCTTTCTTCGCTCTACTGTTCTCCACTATGTGCTGCATGGCTCTGGGGATGCTAGAAATAGTGGTCTCGTCACATTGGGTCTTGTTACGTTACGCTCGCTTATATTTCGTTTGGGAGGATATGAGGGCATTGATTTGAATTTTGTGATACACGCTGCTATTCCGTGGATTTCTGCGTATCACTGTGATCAAGGATGCTCTACTTTGCACTGGGGAGGGAAAAAATTGTGGCCGCGGCGCGTTAGGTTTTGTCAGATTACGTTAGACTACGTTCGGATTGTTAGCGTTACGTGTTGATAACGTTGACTACGGTTATGCACACCGCAATGCGGTGGACTTCTGTGCCCTAATGTCCTGTAGTATGTTCTGCTTGTCATTGGTGACGCCAGTAATAGTGGTCTCGGCATATGAGGATGAGGTAGGCTACGTTTGGTTATGCACTGTTGGCATTGGGTAGGTTTGCATATCGTCGTCTCTTCTGCTACACACTGCCATTCTATGGATTTCTGCGCCCTTCTCTCCTCTAATATGCTCTGCTTGACCCTGTGGAGGCCAGAAATACTGGTCGCGGCACGTAGGGTTGAGTTAGAAAGCGTTTTGTTTTGTTAGTTCAAATTGGGTTAGGTTAGGGTAACGTTGACTCTTGCGCCCAACGCTGATATAATGTGGGCATCAATGCTCTACTGCGCTCTATCATATTCCGCTTGCCTCTGGGGACGCCGGCAATATTGGTCGCGGCACGTTAGGTTGAAATCTGTCACGTTTGGATAGGTTAGGTTAGGTTAGGTTTGGTCAGGGCACATTTGATTTTTGCGCTATGCACTGCATGCGGTCGGTTACTACGCTCCACTGCGCTCCAGCATATTCTGCATGGCTCTGCGGAGGCCAGCAATTGTGACTTCGGTACGTTAGGCTGAAATATATTACGTTTCGTTATAATACATTTGGTTAGGTTAGGAAATGGTAGATACGACTTTTGTGCTATACACTGCTGTGCGGTGGACTTCTCCGCTCTAGTGTGTTATAATATGCTCTGATTGGCTCTGTGGAGACTAGCAATATCGGTCTCAGCACGTTACATTTTTCTATGCTGTGTTTGGTTGGGTCATGTTACTTTGGCATATGTATGCAGAGCTTTGACATTCGTGGTATACACAGCTGTTCTGTGGTTCTCTGCGCTCTACTGTGGTCTGGTATGATCTGTTTGGCACAGGCGAGGCCAAAAATAATGGTCTCGCGTCGTTAGGTTTAGTTAGCCTTCGCACGGTTAGAACAAGTTAGGACATGCAAGGTTATGGTGTCTTTGACCTTTGTGCTATTCGCTGCAATTTGGCGGCTTTCTACGCTCTACTGTGCTCTAGCGTATTCTGTTTGGCTCTGGGGATTGTGGTAATAGTCGCCTCGGTACGATAGGTTCAGTTTTGTTACGTTTGACATTATTAGATTTGGATAGGTTAGGACAGGGTAACTTCGAATTCTGCGCTATACACAGCTATTCTCTGAATTTTTAAGCTCAACATTTCTCTACCCTACCCTGCTCTGCACTGTGGAGGCCAATTATGGTAGTCTCGGCAGTTTAGCTTGAGTGAGGCTACGTTTCGTTATGTTACGTTTGGCTTGGGTAGGAGAGTGTAGCTTTTACTCTTGTGCTATATACTGCCATTCAGTGGATTTCAGAGCTGTGCTGAGCTCTAACATGCCCTGTTTGGCTGCGGAGGGGCTAGCAATTCTGGTCGCTGCACGCTAGATTGAGTTATGTTACTTTTGATAAGGTTAGGCTTGGAGAGGTTTGGTCAGGACAAATTTGACTTTTGTGCTGTTCGCTGCAATTCCGTCGGTTTCGACGCTCCACTGTGCTCTAGCATACCTTGCCTGGCTCTGTTGTGGCCCGCAATAGTTGTCTCGGCATGTGAGGTTATGTAAGATTTCGTTTTGTTTGTTTATGCTAGGCTATTTTCACTATGTGTATCTTTGACTTTCGTGCTATGCACTGTTATTCGGTGGTTTTCAATGCTCTAATGTGCTCTACTATTTCTGCTTGTCTCTGGCGAGGTCAGTAACAGTGGTCTCGGCACGTCTGGTTGAGTTATGTTACGATCGGTTATGTAACGTTTGGTTACGTTAGGCATGGATAGCTTTGACTTTGTGCTACACACTGCTACTCCAAGGGCTTCTGCGCTCCACTGTGCGCTACCACACTCCGCTTGTGTCCGGGGCGCCAGGAGTAACGGTCCTGGCAGGTTATGTTGTGTTATGTTACGTTACGTTTGGCTAGGTTTGGCAATGTTTGGTTGGGGTAACTTTGACCTTTGTGCTATACACTGCTATTCGGTCGATTTCACCGTCCAACGTTGCTCTGCTGTATTCTGCTTGGCTCTCGCGTGGCCAGCAATACTGGTTGAGGCACCCAAGTTTGTACTACATTACGTTTGGTTATGTCTCATTTGGTCAGGTTAGGAGTGGGTATCTTTTACTTCTGCGCTCCACGCTCCTGTTCGTTGAATCCTCCGCTCTACTGCGATCTAATATGCTATGCTAGGCGCAGGGGATGCCAATAATAGCGGTCTCTACACGTTAGGTTGTGTTATGCTACGTTTGGTTAGGTTATGTTGTAATGGGTTATGTCCGGATACCTTTCACTTCGCGTTATATACTCTTCTTGGGTGGAATTCTGCGCTGTGCTGTGCTCTGCTATACTCTGCTCGAGTCTGGGGAGGCCTGAAGTAGTGGTCGCGTCAGGTTAGGTCGAGTTATGATACGTTTGGTGTAGTTGCGTTAGGTCAGGTTAGGTTAGGATATCTTTGATTTTTATGCTCTACACAGATATTCGGTCGATTTCTGCCCTCTTCGTTGTTTTACTGTACTCCACTCTACGCTGGTGTCACCAGCAATGGCGGTCGTGGCACGATAGGTTGGATAAGGGTACGTTTGCTTAGCTTAGGTTAGGTTAGGTTAGGTTAGGACGAGATATCTTCGACTTTTGAGCTAAACACTGCAATGCGGTGGAAATCTACGCTCCTCTATGATCTAGTACGTTCTGCTTGGATCTGGGGTGCAACCAATTGTGTCATCGTCACGTTAGGCTTTGGTTACGTTCGTCTTTGTTAGGTTTGGTCAGGTTATGTTAGGGTGTCTTCGACTTTTGAGCTATACGCTGCAATGCGGCGGATCTTTGCGGTCTACCCTGCTCTAGTACATTCTACTTGGCTCTGGGCAGGCGAGCAATAGTGCCCTCGGCACGTTAGACTTAGTTCGACTATGTTACGCTTGGTTATATTTTGATAGGGTAACATTACTTTTGTGCTATACTCTGCCATTCCATGGATTTCAGCGCCCTACTCTCCAATCACACGTTCTGCTTTGCTCCGGGGAGTGTAGCAATAGAGGTCTCGGCACTGTAGGATTATATATTTTGCGTTTGGCTTCTTTAAGCTTGGCCTGGTTAGGACAGGAAAGCTTTGACTTTTGTGCAATACACTGCTATACATTGGACTTTTGCGCTCTACATTGCTCTACTATACTCTGCTCCTCTATGCGGGCCAGTAATAATGGTATCGGTGCGATAGGTGGAGTTAGGCTACGTTCGGTTGGGTAAGGCAAGGATATGTTGGGAATATCTTCCACTTTTGTGCTATACACAGGAATGCGTTGGGCCAATGCGCTCTACTGTGCCCTAGTATATTCTGCTTGGCTCTGGGGAGGCTAGTCATAGCGGTCTGGGCACGTTAGCTTAAGTTAGGCTACTTTCGGCTTTGATACGCATGGTTATGTCAGGATAGGGTAACTTCGACTATTACGCTATGCACTGCGATCCTATGTACATCTGTGCTCTGCCCTGCTCTTATATGTTCTACTTGGTTCCGGCGAGGACAGCAATAGTGTCTTCGGTACGTCAGGATGTGTTAGCTAATGTTTGGCTTCTTTACGTTTTGTCAGGTTAGGATATTATAGCTTTGAGTTTTGTGCTATACACTGATATTCGGTGGATTCCTGCGCACGACTGTGCTCTAATATGTTCTGCTTTGTTCTGGGGAGGTCAGCAATGACGGTGAATGCACGTTAGGTGGAGCTATGTTCGTTTGGTTATGTTACGTTTTATCAGGTTAGGAGAGTGTAGCTTTGACTTTTGTGCTGTAAACTGCTCTTAGGTGGATTTTTGCGCTCTACTCTGATCTAGAATGCTCTGCTTCGCTCTGGGGTGGCAAGTGAAAGAGATCTCTCCAAGTTAGCTTGGTATATGTATCGTCTGGTTATGTTACGCTTGGTTAAGTTAGGGTAGTATGTCTTTGACTTTAGTGCTGCAGACTGACATTCGGTGGACCTCTGCCCTCTACTGTGACCTTATATGCTCTGGTTTGCCCTGGGGATGCCAGGATCACGTTGCCGCAGCACGTTAGTTTGAGCTAGGTCACGTATGGATATATAATATCTGTTTGGGACTGGTAGGGGCAGCTTTGTCTTCCCTGATATACCCTGCGATATGTATTTCGGACGTCTCGTATCCTCTAATATGCTCTGTCTGGCGATGGGCAGGGCAGCAAAACTGGACGCGACTCTTCATTTTTGGCTGCTCTACATTTGGCCAGGTTACGTTAGGAGATGTTAGGTATTGATTTCTTTGACTTTTGTGCTATACTCTGCTACATGGTGGCTTTCTGCCCTCTGCTGCGCCCCAGTGTAATCTGCTTGTCGCTGGGAAATCCAGCAACAGCGGTCTCGGCACGTTAGGTCAAGCTAGGTGGCGTTTCGTTATATTATGTTTGGATAGGCAAGGAGAGGCTAGCTTTGACCTTTGTGCTATACACTGGTGTTCGGTGGATTTCTACACCCTACGTTGTTCTACTATGCTGTGCTCGACTCTGGGGAGCCCAGTAATAGTGGTCTCGGTCCGTTATGTTGAATTAGGCTATGCTTGGCTACGTTACCCTAGTTTGGGTTAGGCATGGATAGACACGGCTTTCGTGGTACACAATGATTTTCGGTGGACTTCTGCGCTCTACTGTGCTCTACTATATTCTGCTTGCCGGTGCGGAGACCAGCAATGGAGGTCGCGGCATGTTATGTTGAGTTCGCGTGTGATTGACTACGCAGAGGTCCATAGATTAGCAGCGCATAGTACGAAAGTCAAAGCTACCCTATCCTAACCTAACCAAAAGTAACATAATCGAACGTAACCGAACTAATGCTTATCGTGACACGACCACTATTGCTGGCCCCGGCAGTGTCGAGCAGAGTATAGCAGAGCGCAGTAGAGCGAAGGAAGCTACCATATAGCAATCTATACCACACAAAACAAAGATAGGTCTTCTCAACCTAACCAAGCGTAACATAGCCAAACGTAATCTAACAAGGCGTAACGTGTCTAGACCAACAATGCTGGCCTCCCCGTCGCCTAGCAGAACATGTTAGAGGAGAATGGCGTGCAGGAGTCTATAGAATGCAGTGTATAGCATAAAAGTCAATACTAGCCTGACAAAACCGTACCAAACCTAACCTAACCAAACTTAACATAAATCAACGTAAAGCACCGCGGCAGACACTTAAGTCCTCTAAAGAGCATTGGCGTGCAGGAGTCTATAGAATGCAGTGTATAGCATAAAAGTCAATACTAGCCTGACAAAACCTACCTAACAAACCTAACCTAACCAAACTTAACATAAATCAACGTAACGCACCGCGGCAGACACTTAAGTCCTCTAAAGAGCGAAGTAGAGCATACTAGAGAACAGTAGAGCGCAGAAATCTCTGCACAACAATGTATAGCACAAAAGACAATGCCACCCATTCAAAACGTATCCAATCGTAACTAACTTAAGCTATCGCGCCACGACTGCAATTGCTGGCGTCCCCTGGGCCGAACCGAGTATAGTAGAGCAAAGTAGAACGCAGGAATCCACCGAATGGCAGTGCATAACACAAAAGTCAAATCCGTTCTAACGAAACGCAACCTAACCTAACCAGACAAAACGTAACTCAACACAACATACCGTGCCACGATCGCTATTCCTGGTATCCCCAAAGTCGAGCAGTGTGTAGTAGAGCAATAAAGATCGCAGAAATCCACCGAATAGAAGTGTGAAGCACAATAGGCAACGTTACCCTATCCTAACCAAACCAATCGAAGCATATGCAGACGTAACTTGACCCAACCTCACGTGCCACGCGAGCTATTGCTGGCCTCACGAGAGCTAAGCAGGGTTTAGGAGAGCAATGTAAGACGCTAAAATCGCCCAAATAGCTGCGCATAGCGAAAGAGTGCGAGATACCCTAACGTAACCTGGCCTAACCAAACATAATCAAATGTAACAGATACCAACCAAAGGCGCCTAGCCGACATTTGCTGGCCTCGCCACCACGCAGCAGTGCATATTAAAGGAGAGTAGAGAGCCTGGGTCCGTGGAATGGCAGTGTATAGCACGAAAGACAAAGATATCCAAACCTAACAAAAACAAACCTAACCTAACCGAACGTAACGTAAGACAACCTAGCGCGCCGCGGCCACTATTTCAAGGTTTCCCACATCAAAGCAGGGGGGAATAGATCACCGTAGAGTGCAGAAATCCACCGAGTACCAGCGCATAGCTCAAAGGACAAACCTACCCTGTTCTAACGTAACCAAACGTAACCCAACCGATCGCAGCGTAACACAACTCAACGTGCCGAGACCACTATTGCTGGCTTCCCCAGCGCCTTCCAGAGCATATTAGAGTACAGTAGAGCGCAGAAATCCACCGATTGCAGTGCATGGCATTAAAGTCAAAGCTATCTTATTCCAACCTAACCAAACGTAACATAACCAAACGTAACGTAACAAATACAGGCACGCCACGACCACCATTGCTCGCATTCGCATATTCGAGCAGAGTACAGTAGAACACACTAGAGCGCAGAAAGCTGCTAAATAGCATTGTGTAGCACTAAAGTCGCAGATATCCTATCCTAACCGTACCCAACAGAACCCAACCAAACGTAGAGTAACTAATCCCAACTAGCCTAAGCCTCTATTACTGTCCTCCCCAAAACCGAGCAGGGAATATCAGAGCTATATAGAACGTAGAAATCCTACGAATATCAGTGTACAGCACAAAAGACACAGCTACGCTATCCCTACCTGAACAAACGAAACATAGCGGAACGTACATAACATACCCTAACGTGCCTACAACACGATTGCTGACCGTCCCAGAACAAAGCAGAAGACATTAGAGCACAGAAGTTCGCTGAAATCCACCTAACATTTGTGTATAGCGTAAATGTCAAAGGTATCCAGTCGTAACCTAACAAATCGTAAAACTACCGAACGTAATAGAACTTAACCTAAGGTGCCGTAAACAGTATTGGTAACCTCCCCTGAGCCAAGCAGAACATATTAGACGAGAGTATGGCGCAGAAATCCATAGAACCGCAGTGTATAGCAGAAGAGTCAAAGGCATCCAAACCTAACCCAAACAAACATAACCTATACTAACGTAGCCAAACACAACGTAACCTGCCGCGACCAGTATCGCTTGCCTCCCCAGGGTGTAGCAGATTAGAGTAGAGCACAGTGGAGAGCACGAGCCCGTCGAACAACTGTGTACAGTACGAAATCCAAAGCTACCATAACCAAACGTATCCTAACCTAACCAAGCCGAGCGTAAACTTACCTAACACAGCGTGCCACGAGCACCATTGCTCTCATCCCGATGGTCGAACAGGGTATAGGGGAGCAATGTAGAGATCAGGAATCCACGGAATAGCAGTGTACGCCACAAAAGTCGTAGCTACCCTCTCCTAATCCATCAAAACGTAATATAAGCAAACGCAACATAGCATAACCTAACGTGCCGAGACCACTATCGCTGGACACCCCAGTACCAAGCAGCGCATACGAGAGCATGGTGGAGCAAATTGCACTGTATGGCACAGAAGTCGGAGATAACCTAAATTAACCTAACAGAGCCAAACCACACCTAACGCAGACTTACTGAACCTAGCGCGCTGCGACCATTATTGGTGGCCATCCCAGAGTTGAGCAGATCATAGCAGAGCGCAGGAGGACGCGGAAATCCACCTAATAGCTGTGTATACCTCGAAAGCCGTATCTATCCAGACAAAACCAAACCATGCATAACCTAACCAAACGTAGCTTAACTCCACCTAACGTGCCGGGAACACTACTACTGGCTTCCCCAGAATCGAGCAAGATGTACTGGAGCGCAGCAGGGTGCAGGATACCACCAAATAGCAGCGTATGGCACAAAATTCGAAGAAATCGTAACCAAACATCTCCTAACCTAACCTAACCAAATGTATATTAACTAAGCCTAGCGATCCGAGACCTCTATTGCTGGCAGCCCCAAAGCCAAGCAGATCATATTAGAGAACAGTAGAGCCCAGGAATCTCCAAACAGCAGTGTATATCGTAAAAGGTTATGCATTCTTTACCAAACCTATCTTAACCTAATCTGACCGAACGTAACCTATCTCAACCTGTCGTGCCACGACAGATATTGCTGGTATCCCCCGAGTCGAGCTGATTATATTATAGCAACACACAGCGCAGGAATCCACCGAATAACCGTGTACAGCATAAAAGTCAATGCTATCCTACGCTAACCTAACCAAACGAAACATAATCAAACGTAACGTATCTCAGACATACGTGCCGAGACCAATTCTGCTGGCCTCACCAGAGCCAAACAGAATGTACTGGAGCGCAGTAGAGCATAGAGATGTACCGAAAAGCAGCGCACGGCACAAAAGTCAAAGCTATCCCCTCCTACCATAACCAAGCCTAACCTAAACGAACGTAGCATAACAGAAACTAACGCGCAGCGACCAGTATCGATGGCCTTCACATGGTGAAGCAGAGCATATTAGCGGAGAACAGATCGCAGGAATCGATAGAATAGCAGTGTGTAGCAGAAAAGACCATGCTATCCAAACCTAACCTAAGCAAACATAACATAACGGAACGTATCCTATCCCAACCAAAGGTCTAGAGACCTCGTTTACTGCTTCCCAGAGCAAAGCAGAACATACTAGAGCACAGTAGAGCGCACAGGTACACCGTATTCCAGTGTAGTGCAAAGTAGTCAAGGATAACCTAACCTAACCCAGACAAACCTAACCTACCTATACGTAACCTAACAATACCTACCGCGCCGCGGTCACAATTTTTGGCCTCCCCAGAGCAAAGCAGGGCATGCTTGATCTTAGTCGTGCGCAGAAGTCCACCGAAAAGCAGTGTGTAGCACAAATCTGAAGGCTGCCATAGCGTAACCTAACCAAACATGAAATAACCAAACGTAACCTAACTAATCATAACACGCCTAGACAACTACTGCCACCCCCCCCCCAAACCAAGCAGAAATTGGATCGCTGAAAACAGTTGTACAGCTGCCAAAAGCACAAAGGTCAAAGATATCCTAACCCAACCTGATCGGGCCTCACCTAACGTAACGGAGTCTATCTGACCGTAACGTGCCGAGACACTACTGCTGGCCTCCCCAGAGACAATCAGAGCATATTTGAGAGCAGTATGGCGCGGAAGTTCGCTGAATAGCAGTATACACTATAAAAGTCGCAGGTACCCTATCCTAACCTCCCCAAACGTAATATAACCAAACGCAAGCTGACATAACCAAACGTGCCGTGACCACTATTGCGAGATACCACAGAGTCTAGTAGAATATGCTAAAGTACAGCAGAGCACAGAAAGCCTCCGAAGAGCAGCGGATAGCACAAATGTCTGATACATACTAACCTTTCCTGTCGTAATCTAACACAATCAAACGCAGGGTAACTGAACCCAACATGACCAGAAAACTATTGCAGGCCCCCACAGCGCCAAGAGGAACATACCAGAGCACAGTAGAGCGCACAAATCCACCGAATAGCAGTGTATACCATGAAAGTCGATGTTATGCAAACCTAACCCAAACAAACATAGCCTAACATTACGTAGCATAAAACAACCTAACGAGCCGACACAGATACTGCTGGCCTCCTCAGCCCCAAGAAGTGCATATTGGGGCACGGTGGATCGCAGAAATTCACCGAAGAGCAGTGTATAGTACAAGTGTCAAGGCTACCATGTCCTAACCTATTCAAACCTAATGTAGTCAAACATGCCCTAATTTAAACTATCGTGCCGAGACCACTATTGCTGTCATCCCCTCGGCCAAGCAGAAAATACTAGGGCGCAATAGAGCGCAGAGAGTCACCAAATACCAGCATATAGCACAAAAGTCGAATATATCACTACCTAACGAGAGCAAACATGACAAGTACAAACGAAGGCACACTAAACTTAACCAGCCGAGACCACTGTATTTGGCCCGCACAGTGCCAAGCTGAACTCATTGGAGCACAGCGGAACGCAGACATCCTCCGCAATTCAGGGTGCATAACAAGAGTCAAAGATACCTTCTCCTAACACAAACAAGCCTAACCTAACCAGACGTAACATATCTCTGCATAACGTGCCGCGCCCTCAGTTTCTTGCCTCTCCAGAGCAAAGCAGAGCATATTAGGTCGCAGTATATCGCAGAAGTCCACTGAATTGCAGTGTATAGCACAAAAGCCAAAGCCGTCACAGCCTAACCTAGCAAAACGTAGCTTAACCAAACGCAAGGTATCTACACCTAACGGCCCTACACCGCTATTGCTGATCTCCCCAAGCCGAGCAGAATATACTTGTGCACAGTAAATCTTAGAAGTCCGAGGCGTTGCAGTGTAAAACGCAAAAGTAATGAAAACATAACATAACTTGTCACAACCTGAAATATCCTAACGTAAAATAACAGAGCATGACGTTTCGAGACCACTAGTGCGGTCTTCCCCGGAGCCAAGCTGAACATATCAGGTCACTGTGCAGAGCAGAAATCCACTAAATACCAGAGTATAGCATAAAAGTCAAAGCTATCCTCTCCTAACCTAACTAAGCGTAACATAGCCAAAAGTAACCTAACCTAACCTAACGGGCAGCGACCGTTATTGATGACGTCCCAGGAGTAGAGCAGAATATAGTAGAGCACAGTAGGGCGCAGAAATGCACCGAACAACAGTGTGTACCAAGGAAGACAAAGCTATACAAACATAACCCAAAAAACATTGCCTAAGCAAACGTAACCAAACTCAACCAGACATGCCGAGATCAATATTGCTGGCCTTCCGAGAGCCTGGCAGGCCATGTTAGAGATCAGTATAGCGCAGTAGTCCACCGAATTGCAGTGTATGGCGCAATAGTCAATGCTATCCTCTCCTAGCCTAGCCAAACGTACCAAAACCGAACGTAGCATAAATGAACATAACGTGCAGAGACCACAACTACTGTCCTCCCCAGAGTCGATCAGAGTGCAGTAGAGCACAGTAGAGCTCAGAAGTCCACCGAATAGCCGTGTATAGCACTAAAGTCGAAGCTACACTATCCTAACCTGTCCAAACGTAGTATTGCCGAACGTAACCTAACTTAGCGTGACGTGTCGAGAGCACTACTGCTGGAAACCCTAGAGCCTAGCAGAATATGCTAGAGCACAGAAGAGTGCAGAGTGCCGCCGGATAGTAGCGTATAGCGCAAGAGACAAATGTATTCTAAGCTAACATGAACAGACCTGACAAAACCAAACGTGGACTAATTAAACCTAACGCTTCGGGACCACAATTTCCGGCGCCCACAGTGCCAAGCCGAACACATTGGGGCACAGTAGGGCGCAGAACTCCGACAAGTAGGAGCGTATAGCACACACGTCAAATCCGTCATATCCAAACCTCACCCAACCAATCGTAGCCAAACGTAACATAATTCAACGTATCGTGTCACGAACACGCCTGCTCGCCACCGCAGGGTCGTGCAGAGTATAGTGGAGCAATGTAGGGCGCCGATTTCCGTCGAACAGCAGTTTATAGTACAAGGGTTAAAGCTATCCTACCCTATCCTATCCAAACGTAGCATAACCAAACGTCAGCAGAATCAACCTAACTTGCCTAGACCATAATTGCTGACTGCCACAGAGCCAACCAGAATATACTAGAGCACTGTAGAACGCAGGGATCCACAGAATAGCAGTGTATAGCGCGAAAGCCAAAACTAGCACCCCCCCCCCAACCTAGCCAATAGTAACGTAACCTAACGTGTTGCTAGCACTATTTCTTGACGCCCAAGGGCCAGACAGCACACAGTAGAACACAGTAGAGCGCAGAGGTCCACAGAATATCAGTGTATACCGTGAAAGTCAAAGGTATCCTAACCTAACACAAACAAACGTAATCTAACAGAACGTAGCCTGACTGAGCCTAACGTGCCGAGACCTCTATCACTGGCCATCGCAGAGCCAAGTAGAGCGCATTAGACCACAGTACACGGCAGACGCTCACCGAATAGCCGTATATGGCACAAAAGATAATGTTATACACTCCTACCGTAACCAAACGTTACATAACCGAACGTAGCATAAATCAATCTAACGCGATAGAACAACTGTTACTGGCATAGCCAGAGTTGAGCAGAGTGCAGTGGGGCTATGTAGGGCGTAGAAATACGACGAAGGGCAGTGTGTAGCACAAAAGTCGAGGATAACCTGACCAAACCTTACCCAACATAAACTAACCAAACGTAACATATCAGAAACTAACGTGCGGCGACCACTATTTTTGGCGTCCCCAGGGTCATGCAAAATATATTAGAGCACATTAGAGCCCCGAGGTCCACCGAATAGCAGTGCATAGCACAAAAGCCAAAGCTGTCATAGCCTAACCAAACTAAACGTAGCGTAACGAAACGCAAGCTATCTACGTCTAACGGCCCTACACCGCTATTGCTGACCTCCCCTGGGCCAAGCATAATACACTACAGAACAGTAGATCGCAGGCATCCGCGGCGTTTCAGTGCATAGCGCAGCGATCAAAGATAACCTAAGATAACCAGACACAACCTAACCCAACCTAACGTAGCCGAGTCGGCATAACGTCCCAAGACCACTATAGCTGCCATTCCCAGAGACAAGCTGAACATATCAGATTGCAGTGGATCGCCGGAATCCACCGAATGGCAGTGTATATCTCAAAGGTCACAGTAATCCTCTCCTAACCTAACCAAACGTAACATAACCATGTGCAACATAGTCCAACCTGACGTGCCTAGACCGCTAGTGCTAGTCTCCCCAGTGCCAAGCGTATCACACCGGGGCAATGTAGAGCGCAGAAATCCACCGAATAGCCGTGTAAACCACGAAAGTCAGAGCTATGCAAACCTTACGCAGAGAAACATAACCTAACCAAACGTACTCTATCTCAACCTAACGTGGCGCGACCAGTATTGCAGATATCCACAGAGTCAAGCGGAGCATATTAGAAGAGAATGGATCGCAGGACACCATAGAAACGCAGTGTACAGCAGAAAAGTCGGAGCTACTCTCAACAAACCTGACCACCTGTAACATATCCAAACGTAAGCTAACAAAACATGAGGAGGCGCTACTGCAATTGCTGGCCTTCCCAGAGCCGTGAAGAGCTGAGTAGAGCGCAGAAATCCACCGAGAGTCAGTGTATAACACGAATGTAAAGGCTATCCTAAGCTAACCCAAATTAACGTAACCTAACCAAACGTTGACTAACATAGCCCAACGTGCCGAGAACACTATTGCTGACTTCCACAGAACTAAGCAGAATGTGCTACAGCAGAGTAGATCACAGACATCGGTGGCGTTTCAATGCATAGCCCAAAGGTCAAAGATAACCTAACCTAACCTGACCAAACATAACCCAACCGAACATTTGTTTCAATGCATAGCCCAAAGGTCAAAGATAACCTAACCTAACCTGACCAAACATAACCCAACCCAACATAGCCTACCACAGCATAACGTGCCAAGACCACTATTGCTGTGCTTCCCAGAGACAAGCTGAGCATATCAGATTACAGTGGATCGCCGGAATCCACCGAATACATGTGCATATACGTAAGGTCAAAGTCATCCTATCCTAACCAAACAAAGCGTAACATAGCAAAGTGCAACGTAATCCACCCTATCGTACTTAGGCTACTATCGCTGGTCCCCACAGTGAGAAGCGGAACTTACCGGGGCAAAGTAGAAGGCAGGAATCCACCGTATAGCCGTGTATACCACGAAAGCCGGTGCTATGCAAACCTAACCCAAGGAGACGTAACTTAACCAAACGTAGCCTAGCTGGGCCTAACCTGCCGAGACCAACATTGCTGGCATCCTCAGAGACATGCAGAGCATATTAGGGCACAGTAGAGCGCAGAAATCTCCCGAATAGCATTGTACAGCAGAAAAGTCCGAGCTATCATGTCCCAGCCCTACCCAACCCAATCAAACCTAACCTAATCCAACGTAATCTAACTCAACCTACCGTGCCGCGACCATTATTGCTGGCATCCACAGAGCCAATCAGAGCATATTAGAGAAGTGTAGAGCGCAGAAATCCGCTGAATAGCAGTGCATGGCACAAAAGTCGAAGCCATCGTGACCAAACGTAGCCAAACCTAACCAGGCCAAGCGTAACCTAGCTAAACCAAGCGTGACGCGACCACAATTTCTGGACTCCCCAGAGACTATCAGATGCTAGTAGAGCAATGCAGAGCCCAGAAATCTACCAAACACCAGTGTAGAGCACAATGGTCAAGGCCACCCTAACCAAAATTAACACAACCCAGCCTAATCTAGTGTAACCTAAATAAACCTTCCGTGCCGGGACCACAGTTGCCGGCCTCCACAGAACCTGGCCGAACATATTAGAGTACAGTAGAGCGTACAAATCCCCTCTACACCTGCGTATAGCGCAAAAGTCAAAGCTATTATATACCAACAATACCATACATAACATAACCGAAGGCAACATAACTCGGCCTACCGTGTCGAGACCACTACTGCTGGCCTGCCCATAGCCAAGCGGAGAATTTGAGATCGCAGTACAGCGCAGAAATCCAACGAATAGCAGTGTACGCCACAAAACTCAAAGCCATCCTGATCAAACGCAAACAAACTGAACGTAGCCAAGCGTAACATATCACAGCCTAACGCGGCGCGTCCGCTATTTCGAGTCTCCCCGGAGCAAACCAGAGAATACTTGATCACAGGAGTGCGCAGAAGTCCACCGAATAGCAGTTTGTAGCACAAAAGTCGAAGCTATCCTAGCCTAACGTAACAAAGCATAGCATAGACAATCGTAACGTAGCTCGACCTAACACGCCTAGACCACTATTGCTGACATCCACGGAGCCAGGCAGAATATACTACGTCACAGTAGAGCGCAGGAGTCCACCGAATAGCAGTGTACACCACGAAAGTCGAAGGCATCCAAACATAACCAAAACTAACATAACCTAACCAAACGTTGCCTATCTCAACATATCGTGCCAGGACTCCTATTGCTTGCCCCCACCCGTCAGAGTCGAGCAGGATTTATTAGTGCAATGTGGAGCACAGAAATGTAACGAACAGCCGTGTATAGCGCAAGTGTCGTAGCTATCCTACCCTAGCGAAACCAAACGCAACATAACAAAGCGTAACGTAGCTCAGACCTTCGTGCCCAGACCACTGCAGCGGGGCTCCGCATAGCCAAGCAGAATATGCTACAGCTCTGCAGAGCGCAGGAATCTGCCGCATTTCAGTGTATAGCACAAAAGTCAAGGCTATCCTCTCCTAACATAGGCAAACGTAGCATAACCATACGAAACGTAACTCAACCTATCGCGCCGAGAATACTAGAGGTGCACTTCGCATGGCCTTTCAGAATATACCAGTGCTCAGAAGAGCGCAGGAATCCGTCGTATACCAGTGTAGAGCACAAATGTCAAAGCCATCCTAACCAAACATATGCTAACCGAACCAAAGCAAACGTAACGTAACTCAACCAAAGGTGCCACGTACATGGCTGCTAGCATCTCCAGAGCCGTGTAGAACATATTAGAGCACAGAAGGGCGCAGAAGTCCACCGAGTATCGGTGCGTACCGCAAAAGTTGAAGCTATCCCATTCTAACCTAGCAAAACCTAGCCTAAGCGAACGTAATCCAGCCCGACCTAAAGTGCCGCGAACATTATTGCTGGCCTTCCCAGGGCCATGCAGAACAAATTCGAGGAGAGCAGGTCGCAGGAATCTATAGAATCGCAGTGTATAACAGAGTAGTCAAAGCAACGTAAGCCTATACCAAACCAAGAGAACATATCCAAACGTAGCCAATCATAACCGAACGTGCCGACACCGCCATTGCTGCCCTCCCCCCTCCGCCGCGCCGCAGAGCGAAGCAGGATATACCAGAGCACAGCAGAGCGCAGAAGTCGTCCGAACAGCAGTGCACAGCACAGAAGTTAAAGCTATCCCAACCAAACTTAGCCTAACCCAGCGTAACCGAACGTAACCTAACTCAACTTAACGTGCCGTGACCACTACTGCTGGCCGCCAGAGCGAAGCAGAGCATATTAGTGAAATGCAGAACGCGGCAATCCATAGAATCGCAGTATATCTCAGTAAAGTCGAAGCTTCCCAAGCATAACACGAAGGAACGGAACATATCCAAATATAGCCTAACTCAACATGTCGTGCCGAAACCGTTATTGCTGCATTCCCTGTAGCCGAGCAGAGGGCACTAGAGTACAGTAGAGCGCAGAAATCCACCGTATAGCGGTTTGCAGCACAAAATTCAAAGCAAACCTATTCTAACCTATCCTAACCCAACCTAACAGAGTGTAACCTGATTTAACATAACGAGCCGAGAACACCATTGCTGGCCTTCCCAGAGCCAAGATGAAAGCATTAGAGCCCAGTTGGTCGCAGAGGTCCACCTAATAGCAGACCATAACACTAAAGTCGAAGCAAACCTCTCCTAACCTAGCCAATGTTAACATAAACATACGTAACCTATCTCAAGCTAACATGCCGCGGCAACTATTGCTCCCCTCCCCAGAACCAAGCAGAAAATGTCAGTGGAGGGTAGGGCGCAGAAATCCACAGAATCGCAGTGTATATCAGCAAAGTCAAAGTTACACAGACATAACCCAAACCAACAGAACATAGCCAAACATAGCATAACTAAACCTAACGTGCAGAGTCCGACGTCGCGACACCCCAGAGCCAAGCACGACACACTAGAGCACAGTGGAGCGCAGAAATCCACCGAATAGCAGTGTACAGCACAAAAGCTAAAGCTACATTTACCAAGCCAAGCCTTACTCGACCTAACCGGAAGTAGCATGACACGTCATAACGTTCCGAGACCACTATTGCTGGCATTGCCAGAGCCAGGCAGAAAATGTTAGAGCGCTGTGGGGCGTAGAAATCCACATATATCTGCGCAAAGAGAGAAAATTAGAGCTACTCCTACCAAACAGATTCTAACCCAACCTATCCGAAAGCAACCTGTTAAAACGTAGCATGCCGAGACCACCATTGCTGACCTTGACAGGGCCAAGTTGAGTATATTTGAGCCCAGTAGGGCGCAGAGATTCACCTAATATCCGATTATATCACTAGAGTTAAAGCTGTCCCCTCCTAACCAATCCAACCCTAACATAACCAAACGTAACCTAGCAAAATCAAACTTGCCCCGACCACTATTGCGGGTCTACCCAGAGCCAAGCAGAATACGTCAGTGGAGAGTAGGGCGCAGAAATCCATTGAATCGCAGTGTATATCAGAATAGTGCAAGCGGTCAAAACCAAACCCTAATCAACCGAACATAGCCAAACAGAGCCTAACTCGAACAAACGTGCCGAGAACGCCATTGCTGCCACTCCCACAGCGAAGCAGGACATACTAGAGCACAGTGGAGCGCAGAAATCCACCATACATCAGCCTACAGAGAGAAAGCTAAAGCTATCCTATCCAAACTTGGCCAAACCCAACCTAACCGAAAGTAACCTGACACATCATAACGTGAAGAGACCAGTAATGCTGGCCATTCCAGAACCAAACTGAAAACATTAGAGCGTAGTGGGTCGCAGAAATCGACGTAATATCAGACCATGCTACTAAAGTCAAAGCTATCCTCTGCTATCCTAACCGACCATAACATAACCTAACGTAACATATCGCAACGTAACGTGCGGCGACAACTATTGCTGGTCTTCCCTGTTCCAAGTTGAATGCATTAGAAGACTGTAGGGCGCAGAAATCCACCTAACAGCAAGCTATAGCTCTGAAGCCAATGCTATCCTCTACTAACCTAACCAACGGTAACAAAGCCAAACGTAACATAACTCAACCTAACGTGCAGAGACCACCGTGGTTGCCCACCCCAGAGCCAGGCAGGACGTACTAGAGCACATTAGAGCACAGAAATCAAACGAATAGCAGTGATCAGCAAAAAAGTAATTGATATCCTGCCCAAACTTAGCCTGAACCAACCGACCCGAACGTTACCTCACACAACGTAACGTGCCGAGAGAACTATTGCCAGCTTTGCCAGAGCCAAGCTGAAAGCATTAGCGCACTGTAGGGCGCATGAGTCCACATAACAGCAGACCATAGCACTAAAGTGAAATGTATCCTCTACTAGCCTAACCAACCGTAACCAAACCGAACGTAACATGACTCAACATATCGTGCAGACACCACTGTCGCTTTCCTTCCAAGAGCCAAGCTGAAAGCGCTAGAGCACAGCAGGGCGCAGAAATCCACCTAACCGCAGAATATAGCACTAAGCACAAGGCTACATCTCCTAACCTAACCAATCGCAACAAAGCCAAACGTAACATAACTCAACCTAACGTGCTGAGACCTCTATAGCTGCCCTGCCCAAAGTCAAGCAGGACATACTAGAGCACAATAGAGCGCAGAAATCCAACCAATGGCAGTGCTCAGCAAAAAAATTTTAGCTATCCTGCACAAACATATGCTGGACCAACCTAACCGAACGTAACATGACTCAACGTAACGGTTCGAGACAACTATTGCTGTCACTAACAGAGCCAAGCTGCAGGCATGAGAGCACTGTAGAGTGCGGAAGCCCACCTAATAGCAGACCGTAGCACTAAAGTCATATCCATCACCTACTAACCTAACCAACGGTAACAAGACCAAACGTAACATAACTCAACCTAACGTGCCGCGACCACTATTGCTGGCCGCACCTGACTCGAGCGGAACGCATTAGTGGAGAGTAGAACGCAGACATCCATATAAACGCAGTGTATATCTGAAAAGTTATTGCTACCCAAGTCTATGCCGAACCAAGAGTACATAGCAAAGCGTAGCCTAACCCAAACTAACGTGCAGACACCTCTATTGCTTCCCTGCCCAGAGCCAAGCAAGGCATACTAGAGAACAGTGTGGCGCAGAAATAGAACGAATAGCAGTGTTCAGAGAAATGTTTGAGCTAGCCTGACCAAACATAGCCTGACCCAACTTAGCAGAACGTAACCTGTCTCAACGTGACGTGCGGAGACCACTATTGGCGGCCTTCCTAGAGCCAAGCTGAAAGCACTAGAGCGCTGTAGGGCCCAGAAATCCACCTAATAGCGGACCATAGCACTAAAGTCAAAGCTATCCCCTCCTGACCCAACCAATCATAGCATAACAAAACGTAACCTATCAAACTATCGTGCCGAAGCAGCTGTTGCTTCCTCCCCATAGCCAGGCTGGACATAATAGAGCACAGCAGAGCGCAGAAATCCACCGAATAGCAGTATTCTGCGCAAAAGTAAAAGTTATACTTACGAAACTCTTCCCGACTCAGCCAAACAGAACGTATCCTGACACTACATAACGTTCCGAGACCACTACTGCTGTCATTGCCAGGGCCAAGCCGAAAATGTTAAAGCACTGTACGGCGCAGAAGAACACCTAACATCAGACTATATAACTAAAGTTATAGCTGCCATCTCCTAACTTAACCAAGCGTAACTTAACCAAACGTAAGCAAACATAACCCAAATTGCCGCGACCACTAGTGCTGGCCTATACAGAGTCAAGCGGAACACATAAGTGTAGAGTGGAACGCAAACATCCGTATAGTCGGAGTGTATATCAGAAAAGTCGAAGCTACACAAGCCTATGCCGAACAAACGGAGCATTACAAAACATAGACTGACACAACCCTGCGCGCCAAGGCCACCTTTTTCGCCCTCCCGAGAGCAAAGCATGGCATACTAGAGCACAGCAGAGCGCAGAAATCCACCGAATAGCAGTTTACAGCACAAAAGTTAAAGCTACCCTAACCGAACATTGCCCAACCCAAACTAACACAAACGTAACGAGACAAAACATGACGTGCCGAGACCACTATTGCTGGCCTCCCCAGATCCACGTAGAACATGCTAGAGCACAGTAAAGCGCTGTCCTACACCGAATAGCATTGCAGATCACAAAAGTGAAACCTACGCCTACCAAAATTAGCCTAACACGTCCTAACCGAGCCTGGCCGGCACATCGTAACGTGCCGGGACCACTTTTGCTGGCCCTGCCAGAGCCAAGCTGAATATATTAGAGCACTGTAGGGCGCAGAAACCCACCTAATAGCAGACTAGAGCACTAAAGTCAAAGCAACCCTTTCCTAACCTAAAGAATCGTAATATGACCAAACGTATCCTAACTTAACACAACGTTCGGCGAGCAACATTACCGGCCTCTCCAGACACAAGCAGGACAGACCAGAGCACAGTGGAGCACAGAAATCCTCCGAACAGCAGTGTACAACACAAAAGTTGAAGCTATTCTGTCCAATCTTAGCCTAACACAACCATACCAGACGTAACCTGACTCAACATAACGAGCAGTGACGACTGTTCCTGGCCAGGCCAGGGCCAAGCTGAAAATATTATGTCACTGTAGGGCGCAGAAACCCACCTAATAGCAGACTAGAGCACTAAAGTCAAAGCAACCCTTTCCTAACCTAAAGAATCGTAATATGACCAACCGTATCCTAACTTAACACAACGTTCGGCGAGCAACATTCCCGGCCTCTCCAGACACAAGCAGGACAGACCAGAGCACAGTGGAGCACAGAAATCCTCCGAACAGCACTGTACAACACAAAAGTTGAAGCTATTCTGTCCAATCTTAGCCTAACACAACCATACCAGACGTAACCTGACTCAACATAACGTGCAGTGACGACTGTTCCTGGCCATGCCAGGGCCAAGCTGAAAATATTATGTCACTGAAGGGCGCAGAAATCCACCTAATAGCAGACTACAGCGCTGTAGACAAAGCTATCCCCTCCTAACATAACCAATTGTAGCACAACCGAAACAAACATAACACAAGCTAACGTGTCGCGACCACTACTGCTTGCATCCCCAGGGTTAAGCAGAACATATTAGTGGAGAGTAGAACGCTGAAATCCATAGAATCGCAGCGTATATCAGAAAAGTCAAGGCAGCCCAAGCCTAAAACTAACAGAGAAATACAAAACGTAACGTAACTCAACCTAACGTGCTGAGGCCGCTATCGATCCTCTACCCAGATCCATGCAGGACGTACCAGATCACGGTAGAGTGCAGAAATCCAGCGAATAGCAGTGTACAGCAAAAAAGTTGAAGCTATCGTAACAAAACTTAGGCGAACCTAACCTAACCGAACGCAACCTGACTCAGCATAACGTTCCGAGTCTACTATTCTTGGCCTTCCCAGAACCATGCTGAAAATATTAGAGCGCTGTGTAGCGCAGGAATACACCTAATAGCGGGCTATAGCACTAAAGCCAAGGCTATCCACTCCTAACCTGACCAAACTTAGCCTAACTCAACCCAACGAGTCGCGACCACTATTGCTTGCCTCCCCAGAGTCAAGCAGGACATATTAGCGGAAAGTAGAACGTAGAAGTCCATGCAATGTATTGCAATGTATATCAGAAAATTCGAAGCAGCCCAAGCCTAACCCAAAAGAACAGAACTTATCGAAATATAGCCTAACTATAACTAACGTGCCTAGACCGCTGTTGCTGCCATCTTCAGAGACAAGCTGGACATACTAAGGCACAGTAGAGCCCAGAATTCCACATAGTAGCCGCGCAGAGCACAAAGGTGGAAGCTACGCTTACCCAACTTTGCCAAACCCATCCTAACCGAGCGTAGCCTGACTCATCGTAACATGCCGAAACCACTATTGCTGGCCTCCCCAGAACAGAGCAGAGCATTCGAAGAAATCCACCGATTAGCTGTCTATAGCACAAGAGTCAACTCTATCCTCTCCTAACCCAGCCAAGCATAACACAAGCAAACGAAACCTAACTTAACATAACGTGCAGAGACCGGAGTTGCTTGCCTCCCCAGAGACAAGCAGAATATACTGAAGAACAGAAGAGCGCAGAAAGCGACCAAATAGCAGGGTGTAGCGCAAAAGTCGAATAAACCTTGGACCAACCAGATCTCGACTAACATAACCACACGTAGATTAACAAAGCCTAACATGCCGAGTCCAAAATTGCTGGCTTCCACATCGCCAAGCAGAGCATATTAGGGTAGATTAGAGCTCAAAAATCCATAGAATCGCAGCGCGTAGCCTAATAGTCTAATCTACACTATCCACATATAACCGTACGTAACATAACCGAACGCAGCTTAACACAATCTAACGTGTCGCGACCAGCATTGCTGGCCTTCGCAGTGCCATGGTGAAGATATGGGTGCACTGTAGGGCGCAGAAATACACCGAAAAGCAGACTATATCTCCAAAGTAAAAGCAACATTCTCCTAACATGTCCAATCGTAGTATAACCAAACGTAGCCTAACACAACATTACGTGCCACGGCTAGTATTGCTGGCCTCCACAGAGCCAAGCAGAAAACATTCGAGGAGGGTTGAACGCAGAAATCCATATAGTCGCAGTGTGTACCAGAATAGACGAAGCCAACCAAAACCTAACACAAGCCATCACAACATAACCAAACTTAGTCCAACTCAACCAAACGTGCGGAGACAGTAATTGCTGTCCTCCCCAGAGCAATGCAGGACATACTAGAGCACAGTAGAGCGCAGTAATATACCGAACACCAGTGTAAAGATCAGAAGTTATAGCTACACTAACCAAACTTATCCCAACCCAGCATAACTGGACGCAACGCGTTCCAACCTAACGTGCCGCGACCAGCATTGCTGGGCTTTCAAGAGCAAAACTGAAAATATAGGAGGACCGTAGGGCGCAGTAATTCACCCAATAGCAGACTATAGCACCAAAGTAAAAGCTACACTCTCCTAACCTGACCAATCGTAATATAACCAAACGTAGCATAACAGAACCTAACGTGCCGCGAGCTCTATTACAGCCCTCCCCAGAGCCAAGCGGGAAATACTTGAGCGCAGTAGAGCGCACAAATCCACCGAAAGGCAGTGTCCGGAGCAAAAACTGAAGCTACCCTATCCAAACATAGCCCAAGCCAACCTAATCGAACTTAACCTGGCCCAGCGCAACGTGCCGCGTCCACCATTACTGGCCTTCCCAGAGCCAAGCTGAAAATATTAGGGCACTGTTGGACGCCGGAATCCACCTATTACCGGGCTATACCACTACAGTCAAAGCTATCCTCTCCAAACCAAACCAATTGTAACATAACCATACGCAACCCAACTGAACCTAACGAGCCGCGACCACTATTGCTGCCCACCCCGGAGCCAAGCAGAACACATTAGTGGAGAGTAGATGCAGAAATTCATAGAATAACAGTGTATATCAGTAATGGCAATGGTACACAAACCTAACCCGAGGCAACGGAATATAACCGAACGTAACCTGACTGAACATAGCGTGTGGAGACCACGATTGCTGGCCTTCCAAGAGCTGTGCTTAAAACATTAGAGCACTGTAAGACGCAGAAGTCCACCTACTTTCGGACCATAACACTGAAGTCAAAGCTACCCTCTCCAAACTCAACCAACCGTACCGCAGCCAAACGTAACCTAACTCAACCTGAGGAGGCGCGACCACTGTTGCTGCCCTCCCCAGAACCAAGCGGAGCACATTAGTGAAGAGTAGAACGCAGGAATCCGTAGAATCGCAGTGTGTACTAGAATAGACGAAGCTAACCAAAACCTAATCCAAGCCAACAGAACATTTCCAAACATTGCCCAACTAAACCAATCGTGACGAGACAGAAATTGCTGCCCTCCCCAGAGACGAGCTGGACATACTAAAGCATAGTAGAACGTAGGGATGCACCGAAAAGCAGTGCGCAGCGCAAAAAATAAAGCTATCCTAACCAAGCTTAAGCTATGCCAGCCTAACCGAACGTAACATGTCTCAACATAGCGTGACGAGACCACTATCGCTGGCCTCACCAGAGCCAATCAGGACATGCTAGAGCCCAGTAGAGCGCAGGAATCCACCGTATAGCAGTGTACAGCACAAAAGTTAAACCAATACCGACCAAACTGAGAATGACGCAAACGAATCGGACGTAACATGACACGCATAACGTGCCGCGACCACTATTGCTGGCCTCCCGAGATCTAAGCAGAACACATTTATAGAGATTAGATCGCAGAAGACCATAGAAACGCAGAGTATATCAGAAAAGTCAAACCTGCCCAAACATAGCCCAAACCAATGGAGCATAGCCATACATAGCCTACCTCGGCCTAACGTGGCGAGACCGCTATTCCACCCACCAACAGACCATAGCTGGACATACTAGAGCACAGTGCAGCGCAGAAATCCATCGAATGGCAGTTTACAGCACAAAAGTTAAACCTACCCAGGCCAAACTTTGCCCAAAGCCAACCTAAACTTTCGTAGACCGACGACACGTAACGTGCTGAGACCACTATTGCTGGCCTTCCCATAGCCAAGCAGAAAACGTTAGAGCACTTCAGGGCGCAGAGGTCCACCTATGTGGAGAATATAGCACTACAGTCAAAGTCCTCCTCTCCTTTCCCAACCAAACCCAACATAACCAAACGTATTCTTCAGGGCGCAGAGGTCCACCTATGTGGAGAATATAGCACTAGAGTCAAAGTCCTCCTCTCCTATCCCAACCAAACCCAACATAACCAAACGTAACATATCGCAACCTAATCTGTCGCGAATATTATTGCTGGCCTCCCGAGATCCAACTAGAACACATTAGTGGAGAGTAGATCGCAGGAGCCCATAGAACCGCAGTGTACAACAGAAAAGCGTAAGCTACCCAAACTTACCCCAAACCAAAAGGACATAGCCAAACACATCCGAACTCAACCTAACGTGCTGAGACCGCTACATCTGCCCTTCCCAGAGCGAAGCTGGGTATACTAGAGCAGAGTGAAGCGCAGAAATCCACCATATATCAGTGTACATAGCGAAAGATAAAGCTACCCTAACCAAAGCAAAGCTGGAAATACTAGAGCCCCGTAGGGCGCAGAAATCCACCTAATAGCAGACTATAGAACTAGAGTCGAAGCTATCCTCTCCTAACCTAGCCAACCGTAACGTAACCGAGCGTAAGATAACTGAAACTTACGGGCCGCGACTACTACTGCTGGCCTGCCCAGAGCCAAGCAGAGCACACTAGTGGAGACTAGGGCGCAAAAATCCATAGAATCGCAGTGTACATCAGAGAAGTTGAAGCTACCCAAACCTAACCAAGACAAACAGAAAGTATCCAAACATTGCCTAGATCAACCTAACGTGTCGAGACCGCTATAGCTGCCCTCCCCAGGGCCAAGCAGGACATACTAGAGCACACTAGAACGCAAAAATCCAACGAATATCAGTGTATTGCACAAAAGTTAAAGCTATCCTGACCAAACTAAGCCTGACCCAGCCTAACCGAACGTACATGGCAAAACATAACGTGTAGAGACCACTATTGCTGGCCTCCCCAAAGCCAAGCGGAGCACCATATTGGAGAGCATAGCGCAGAAATGTGTAGAACCGCAGCGTATATCAGAAAAGTCGAAGCCACGTAAGCCTAACCCAAAGCAAGGGAACATAGCCTAACATATCCCAACTCAACCTAACGTGCCGGTACGGCTATTGCTGCCCTCCCCATAGACAAGATAGACGAACTAGAGCACAGTAGAGCTCAGAATTCCGCCGACGAGCGGTGTACTGCTCAAAAGTAAAAGCTATCCTAACCAAGCTTATCCTTACCCAACCTAACCGAACGTGACGTGACACAGCCTAACCTGCCGCGATCACAAATCCTGGCCTCCCCAGAGCCAAGCAGAACACACTAGTGGACAAAGGATCGCGGAAATACGTAGAATCACGGTGTACATCTGAAAAGTCGAAGCCACCTAAGCCATCCCAAGCAAACAGGGCATAACCGAACATAGCCTAGCTTAACCAATCGTGCCGAAACCTCTATTGCTGGCCCCCCCCCCCCCCACCCGAGCCAAGAAGGACACACCAGAGCATAGTAGAGCTCGGAAGTCCACTGCATAGCAGTGTAAAGGACAAAAGTTTAAGGTGCCCGCGCCAAGCTTAGCCTCAACCAACCTAAACTAACGTAAGCAGACACAAAACGACGTGCCGAGACCACTATTCCTGCCCTTCTCAAAGCCAAGCTGAAAACATTAGAGCCCTGTAGGGCGCATAAAATCCACCAAATAGCAGGCTATAGCACTAAAGTCAGAGCTATCCTGCCCTAACAAAGTCAATCGTAACATAACCGAACGTAACATAACCAAACCTAAACTGGCGCGACCACGATAGCTGGCCTCCACACAGGCAGTCGGAACACTTTAGTGGAGAGTAGAACGCAGATGTCCATGGGACCGCAGTGTACATCAGAAGAGTCAAAGCTGCACATACCTAACCCAAACCAACGTGACAGGGCCTAACGTAGCCTAACTCAACCTGACGTGCCGAGACCGCTGTAGCTGCCATCCCCAGAGCCTAGCATGACATACTAGAGGACAACAGAGCACAGAAATCCGCCGAAACGCAGTGTACCTAGTAGAAGGCAGAGATCCGTAGAATCGCTTTGTATATCAGATAGGTCGGTGCTACCCACGGCTATCCCAAACGAACGGAACAAAGGAAAACATGGAGGAACACAACCTAACGTGCCGATACAGCAATTGCTGCCCCCCCCCCGGTGCCAAGCAGGGCACACCAGAGCATAGTAGAGCTCAGAAGTCCACCGCATAGCAAGGTAAAGGACAAATTTATAGCTGCCCGCAACAAACATAGCATAACCCAACCTAACCGAACGTAACCCGACACAACGTCACGAGCCGAGGCCACCATTTTTGGCCGTCCTGGAGCCAAGCTGCATATATTGAAGCACAGTAGCACGCAGAAATCCACCGAATAGCAGAATATAGCACTGAAGTTAAAGACATCGTCTCCAAACATAACCAATCGTTACATAACCGAACGTAATATAACTCTACCTAACACGTCGCGACCACTATTGCTGGACTTCCCAGTGCCAAGCTGAAGATATTAGAGCGCTGTCGGGCGCCGATATCCACCTTGTAGCAGATAATAGCACTAAAGTCATATCTATTCAATCCTAACCTAATCAATCGTAACATAACCTAGCGAAACCTAGCAGCGCCTAACTTGCAGCGAGCACCATTGCTGGCCTCCACAGAGCGGAGCGGAACTCATGAGCGGAGAGCAGACTGCAGACATCCACAAAATCGCAGTGTACATCAGAACAGTCGAAGCTACCGAAACCCATCCCAAGCCAACAGAACATTGCCAAACATAGCCTAACTCAACCTATCGTGCAGGGACCGCTATTTCTGCCCTCCCCAAAGCCAAGAAAGACATACTAGAGTAGAGTAGATCGCACAAACCCTCCGAATAGCAGTGTGCAGCAAAAAAGCAGAAGCAATCCTGACCAAACATTGCCTAACCCGACATAATTCAATGTAATCTGACTCGACATAACGCGCCGAGACCACAATTGCTGGACTTCACAGCACTAAGCTGAAAATTCAAAAGCACTGTAGGTTGCAGGAATCCACCTAATAGCAGACTATAGCACTGAAGCCAAATTCATCCTTTCCTTATCTTACCTACCATAACATAACCAAGCATAGTCTTTCTAAACCTAACGTGCCGTGACCTGTACTGCTGGCCACCCCAGAGCCAAGCAGTACACACTAATGGAGAGTAGATCGCAGAAACACATGGAATCGCAGGGTAGATCAGGAAAGTCTAATCTACCCAAGCCAAACCCAAACCAACTGCACACAACCAAACATAGCCTAACCGCACCAAACGTGCCGGGACCGCTATTTCTGCCCTCCCCAGAGCCAGGCAGGACATACTAAAGCAGAGTAGATCGCAGAAACGTACCGAATAGCAGCGTACGTCACAAAGGCTGAAGCAATCCTGACCAAACATTGCCTTACCTAACGTAATTGAACGTAACTTGACTCAGCATAACGTGCCGAGACCATTGTTGCTGGCCGTCCCAGAGCCAAGCTGAAAATATAAAGGCACTGTAGGTTGCAGGAATTTACCTAATAGCAGGCTGTAGCACTAAGGTCAATGCCATCCTCTTCTAACCTAACCAAACCTAACATAACCATACGTAACGTAACTCAACGTAACGTACCGAGGTCGCTATTGCTGGCCTTGCCAGAGCCAAGCTGAAAACATTAGAAAACCTTAGGGAGAAGAAATACGCTTAACATCAGACTACGGAACTAACTCAGCACTTCCCTCTTCTAAAATAACCAACCATGTAGTAACGAAACGTAACGTGACTCAACCGACCGTGCCTCGACCACTATTGCTGGCCTCCACAGGGTCAAGCGGAAAAACGTTAGTGGAGAGTAGGTCGCAGAAGTCCATATAACCGCTGTGCATATCAGAGACGTCAAAGCTACCAAAGCTTAATCCAAACCAACAGGACATAGCCAAACATAGCCTGACTCAACCTAACCTGCCCACACCGCTAGTGTTGCCCTCCACATAGCCGAGCAGGACATACTAGAGCACAGTAAAGCGCAGAGATCCAGCGAATAGCAGTGTACAGCGCAAAAGTGTAAACTACCCTATCCTAACCTAACCAAACATAACATAAACAAACGCAACATAGCTCAGAATAACGTGCCGCGACCTACACTCCTGGCCTCCCCACGGCCAAACAGAATGTACTACAGCACAGTAGAGTGCAGAAATCCACCGAATAGCAAAGTATAGCACAGAAGTCACAGCAATGAATACCAAACTTAGCCTTACCTATCCTAATCAAACGTGACCTTGCCAAACAGTACGTGCCGCAACCACCATTGCTGCCCTCGCCAGAGAAAAGCAGATGCTGGTACAGCAATGCATTGCACGGGTATCGACCGAGTAGCAGTGTATAACACAATTGTCAAAGCTACTCCAATCAAACATTTCCGAAACCTAGCTAAGCTACGCGTAACCTAACCCAAACTTGCGTGCTGAAACCGCCATTGCTTGCCTCCCAGAGCCAAGCAGAACACACTAGAGCGCAGCAGAGCGCAGAAGTCCCCCGAAAAGCAGTCTATACCGCAAAAGTCAAAGCAATCCGTACCTAACCTAAACAAACGTATCCTCACCAAACGTAGACTAACTCAAACTAACGTGCCGAGACAGATATTTATGGCCTCCCCAGAGTCGTGCGGAGTACAGCAGAGCAATGCGGAGCGTAGAAATGCTTTGATTAGCGGTGTATAGCACAAGAGTCAAAGCTATCCTATCATAACGTGACCAATCGTAACATTACCAATCGTAGCCTAACACAACTTATCGTGCTATGTCCACTATTGTTGGACTCCCCAGAAGGGAGTAGGGTTTAGTACAGCACAGTACAGCGAACGAAGCCACCAAATAGCGATGTACAGCACTGAAGTCAAAGATACCCTGACCTAAGCAGACCTAGCCAGACCTAACAAAACGTTGAGTAACTAAACCTAATGTGCCACGAACACTATTGCTGGCTTCCCTACAGACAAGCAGAAACTGATAGCGCAGCTGAGCACAGAAGTGCATATGTTATTCGTGTTGAGCACACATATCACTGCTCACCTAACCTAACCCAAGCAAGCCTAACATAACCAAACGTAACCGAACCCTAGCTAACGTGCAGCGACCAGTATTGCTGCCCTCCAAAGTGTCAAGCAGTGCATAATAGAGCAGAGCAAAGCGCAAAAATCGATAGAACCGCTGTGTATAGCTGAAGAGTCGAAGCAATCCAAACCAAACCAGAGCTAGCGTAACCGACACAAACGTACCCTATCTCAAACTATCGCGCCGAGAGCGCTATTACTGGTTTCCTTAGGGACAAGCAGAACATGATAGAGCGCAGTTGAGCACATAAGTCCATATAATATCAGTGTTGAACACATATGTCAGAGATATCCCAACCTAACCCAAAGTACCCTAACAAAACCAAACGTAATCTAACTAAACCTAACATGACGCGACCAGTATTGCTGAACTCCACAGAGCCAATCAGAGCATAAGGGATGAGTATCGGGTACAGAAATCCCTGGAATTGCAGTGCCCGGCAGAAAAGTCGAAGCCATCCAAACCTTACCAAAGCTAACACTACCAAACCAAACGCATCCCACTTCGACCTAACGTGCCGTGGCCACTACTTCTGGAATTCCCAGAGCAAAGCAGGGAAAACAAGGTTACAGTAGGGAGCAGAATTATACCGAACGGCAGAGCACAGCAGAAAAGTCAAAGCTACCCTGGTCTCACATAACCAAGCGTCACACAACCTAATGTAACATGACCCAACACGATAGGGCGAGTTTGGTCACGTTCGGTTAAGTTAGGTTAGGTTAGGTTAGGTTAGGTCAGGATGGCACTGACCTTTGTGTTCTACGATGCTATTCAGTGGATTTCTGCATTCTATTGTGGTATAATATGATCTGCAGGGCTCTGGGGGGGAGGCATAGAGGTATCGTATCCTTAGGTGTAGATATTCTACGTTTGGTTGGGCACGGATTGGTCAGGATAGGTACGAATATCTTTGACTTTTGTGCTATACGCTGCTATTTGGAGGCCCTCTGCGCTCAGCTGTGCTCTAGTGTATACTCCTTGGCTCTGCGGAGGCGAGCAATATTGGTCTCGGCACGTTAGGTTGAGTTATGCTACGTTCGGTTGTGTTGCGTATGGCAATCTCAGGATAGGGTACCTTCGACTGTTGTGCTATGCACTGCGATTCTGTTGATTTCTGCGCTCTACGGCCCTCTAATATGCACTTCTTGGCTCTGGCGAGGACAGCATTAGTGGTCTCGGCACGGTAGGCTGAGTTATGTTACATTCGTTTCCGTTACGTTTGGCCAGGTTATGACGGGGTAGCTTCGACTTTCTTGCCATACACTGCTATACGGTCGATTTCTGCGCTCCACTGTGGCCTAATATGTACTGCATGGCTCTGGAAATGCCAGCAATAGTGGTCTCGGCGCGTTTTTTTGAGATAGGTTACGTTTGGCCTAGCTAGCTTAGGTTAGGCTTGGTTAAGGTAGCAGTGACTTCTGTGCTATACACTGCGATTGCATAGATTTTTAGGATCCATTCTACTCTTTTATGCCCTGCTCAGCGCTGTGGTGGACAGAAATACTTGTCACGTCGCGTTAGCTTGGGATAGGTTACGTTTGGGTAGGTTAGGTTTGTTGGGTTCAGTTAGGATAGCTTTGAAATATGTGCCTTACACGGATATCCTATTGACTTCTGTGCTCTAGTATATTCTTCTTGGCTCTGGGGAAGGGGGCAGTCTTGGTCTCGGCCCGTTGGTCTGAGTTATGTTGCGTTTTGTTATGCGGCGTTTGATAAGGTTAGGATAACATAGCTTCAACTTTTCTGCCATACACTGCTCTTCGGCGGATGTCTGCGCTCTACAGCGATCTAATATTCCCTGCGTTAATCTTGGAATGCTTGAAGTGGTGGCCGCGGCGCGTTGAGTTGTGTTAGGTTACGCTTGGTTAGGAGAGGTTTATTTGGGTTTGGCCTGGATATGTTTGACGTTCGTGCTATACACTCCCATTATATGGACCTCTGCGATCCACTCACCTCTAATATGCCCTGCTTGGCGATCAGGAGGCCAGCAATTTTAGGCTAGGTACGCTAGGTTGGGATAGGTTACGTTTGATTAGGTCATGTTAGGAAAGTTTATGTTAGGATATCCCCTGCTGTTTTGCAACGCGCTGCTGTTCGGATGATTCCAGCGTCCTACATTGCTCTGCTACAATCTGGTTAGCTCTCATGAGGCCAGCAATGGCTTTCGGGGCACATAAGTTTCTGCTACGTTACGTATACTTATGTTCCTATTGATTAGGTTGGGATAGGATACCTTTGACTTTCGTACTATGCACCGCTATTCGGCGGATTTCCACACTCTACGTTGCTCTATTGCTCCCTGCTCGACACTGTGGATGCCAGTACTGTGATCTCGGCACAAAGTTTGTGGTAGGCTACTTATGGTTAGGTTATGATGGTTTGGGATAGGTTTTGATTGCTTTGGCTTTTGTGCCACACACTGCAATGCGGTGGAATACTGCGCTCGACTGTGCCCTATTATATTCTACTTGGCTCTGTGGAGGCCAGCCAGTGTGGCCTCGGCGCGCTAGGTTGAATTAGGTTTCGGTTGGTTTGTCTAGGCTGGGACTTGTATGGTTATGGTAACTTTGTCTTTTGTGATATACACTGCTCTTCGGCCGATACCTGCGCCCTGCATTGCTCTACTAGCGTCTGCTTGAATCTGTGCAGGCCAGCAATAGCTGTCGTGGCAATTTCGGCTGAGGTAGGTCACGTTTCGTTAGGCCTGGTTATGTTAAGTTTGGTCAGGATGCCTTTCACTTTTGTGCTATACGCTGCTCTTTGGCGGTTTTCTGCGCTCTTCTGTTATCTAATATTACGAGCTTTGCTCTGCGAATTCCAGAAATAGTGGCCGCGGCGCCACCTTGTGTTAGTTTCCGTTTGGTTAGGTTAGGTTTGTTTGGGTGTGGTTGTGATATCTTTGACTTTCGTACTCTACTAAGCTGTCGTTTGGTCCTCAGCGTTCTACTCTCGTCTAGTTTGCCCTGCTTGGCGATGGTGAGGCCAGCAATTGTGTGCCAGATACGACAGGTTTGTATGGTTTACGTATGGTTGTGTTAAGTTAGGTGAGGTTAGGTTGGGATACCCTCTACTTTCCAGATTTACACTTCAATGCGGCGGATTTCTGCGCTCTAGCATGCTATAATATGCCCCGCTTGACGCTGGCGGGGCCAGCAATATAGATTCCGGCACGTTACATTTATCTAGGTTACGTTCGATTATGTTACGATTGGTTGAGGTAGGAAAGGGAAGCATCATCTTTTGTGCAATGCATCGTTATTCGTTGCATTTCAGCGCTCTACTGTTATCTAATAATCCCCTATATAATCTGGGAATGCTTGGAATGGTGGCTGCGGCGCTTTGTGTTGTGTTAGGTTACATTCCTTTGGATTAGATTTGTCTGTCTTCCACTTTCGTGCTATACACTGCCATTCAATGGACCTCTGCGCAGTTGCCCCGCTTGGCTGTGGGGAGGACAGCAGTTGGGATCTAGGCGCGTTAGGTTGGTATTGTCTACGTTCGGCTGGGTTTGGTTAGGACAGGTAAGGTTAGGACATCTCCTACTTTTCTGCTTTACACTGCTAATCGGGCGATTTCAGTGTACCACATTGCTCCGCTATACCCTGCTTAGCTCTCATGAGGCCAGCAATTGCTTTTGTGGCACGCCATGTTGGGTTACGTTACGCCTGATTATGTTACGCTTGGTTAGGTTAGGATAGGGTAGCTTTGTCTTTTGTGCTATAAACTGTTATTCGGTGGATTTCTGCGCAGTATATTGCTCTACCAGCATCTGCCTGTCTCTCGGGAGACCAGCAACAGCGTTACTGGCCGATTTGGTTGGGATATGTTGCGCTCGCCGAGGTTAGGTTAGATTATGTTTTGTTAGGATGATGTTGACTTTTGTGCAATACACTGCTATTCTTTGCATCCTTGCGCTCTACTGTGCACTCTGATATTCTGCTTAGCTATGGGGAGGCCAACTGTATTTATCTCGGCACGTTAGTCTGGGTTATGTTGCGTTTGGTTGTGCTACGTTTGGTTAGGTTAGGGTAGGATAGCTTAGACTTTTGTGCTATACGCGGATTTTCTGTGGATCTCTGCGCTCTACATTACTCTACTTTGCACTGCCCCGCTCCCGGGAGGCAGCAATAATGGTCGCTGCACGTTGTGCAGAGTTAAATTGTGTTTGGTTTGGTTAGGATACGTTCAGCTGGGCTAGGGTAGCTTCGACTTTTGTGCTGCGCACTGCTATTCTATTAACATCTGCGCCCTTCTGTGACCTATCGAAGTCCGCTTGTCTCTCTGGACGCCAGGAATAGTGCTCTTGGCACGTTGGGTTGAGTTATGCAACCTTTGGTTAGGATAGGTTCCGTTAGGCTTGGTTAGGATAGCTTCGACCTTCGTGCTGTTCTCTGTTATTCGGTGGATGCCTGCCCTCTAATATACTCTACTCTATTCCGCTTGGCCTCGTGGCGGCAAGCAGTAGAGGTCGCGGCGCGAAAGGTTGAGCTACATTACGTTTGGCTACGTTAGGTTCCGTAGTGTTAGGCTAGGTTAGCTTCGATTTTGTGCTACAGGCTACTGTTCTACGAACTTCTGCGCACGTCTTTGCTCTACCACACTCTGCTTATATCTATCGGCGCCAGGAATGCTGCCCTCGGCACGTTGGGTTGAGTTATGTTACGCTTGGATGGGCTATGTTTGGCTACGTTTGGTAAGGATGTCTTTGACTCTTGCCCTATACACCTCTATTCGGACGATATCGGCGTACTATATTAATCTGCTACAATCTGCATTGCTCTAGTGAGGTCAGCAGCAGCGGCCCTTGCACGTCAGTTTGGGTTACGTTACGTCCGCTTTTGCAACGTTTGGTTAGGTTAGGATAGGATAGCTCGGTGTTTTGTGCCATACACAGCTACTCGGTGGATTTCAGCACTCTACTGTGCCTTAATATGCTCGAGCCAGCATAGGCCAGCATTGGTGGTCTCGGAGCGTTTGGACCTGTTATGTTACGTTCGGCTAGCTTAGGTTATGTCCGGATAGGTTAGGCTATGTTCAACCATTGTGCTTTACATTTCAGTTCGGCGGACATCTGCTCTCCACTGTGCTCTAGTATATTCTGCTTTGCCCTGGGGTGGTCAGCAATAGTGGTCTGGGCACGTCATGCTGTGTCATGTTACATTTGGCTTCGTTACGTTCGGTCATATTAGGCCATGGTTCCTTTGCCTTTCGTGCTGTGCACTGCTATTCGGTAGATTTCTGCGCTCTACTGTGATCTAGTTTTTCCTACTCTTCTCTGGGAATTCCAGAAATAGTTTCCGCGGCACGTTAGGTTGTGCTATGATCAGTTTGATTGGGTTTGGTTTGTTTGTCTTTGGTTAGGATATCTGTGACTTTCGTCTCATACACGGCTATCCTATGGGCCACTGCGCTCTACTCTCGTCTACTGTGCCCTGCTCGGCGCTGGGGAGGCTTGCAGTGGTGGTCTCGGCAAGTAAGGTTGAGCCAGATAACTTTAGGTTGTGATACGTTTGGTTAGGTTAGCATAGGATAGATTTGACTTTTACGCTATACACCGCTATTTCGTGGATTCGTACGCTCTACATTTCTCCAATATGCTCTGCTTGTCTCTGGGAGGCCAGAAATTGTATTCTCCTCGCGTTAAGTTCAGATAGGCTACGTTGGCTTAGGTTAGGTTAGGACAGGATAGCATATGATATCTTAGACTTTTGTGCCACACACTGCAATGTGGTGGATTACTGCGCTCTACTCTGCTCTAGTATATTCTGCTTGGCCGTGGGGACGCAAGCAATAGTTGTCCCGTCTGGTTAAGTTGAGTTAAACTTCCTTCGTTTATGTTACCTTTGGCTATGTTTGGAATGGGTAGCTTCGACTATTGTCCTATAGACTGCGACTCTGTGCAATTCTGCTCTCTACTCTCCTCTAATATGTTCTGCTTGGCCCTGCCGACGGCAGCAATACGGGTCTCAGCACGTTGGAAATAGTTATGCTACCATTGGTTACGTCACGCTTGGCTAGGTTGTGATAGGGTAGTTTTGACTTTTGTGATATACTCTGCCATTCTGTCCATATCTGTGCGCTGCAATGCTCTACTGGCATTTGCTTGAATCTGTGGAGGCCAGCAATAACGACCGTGGCACGTTTGTTTCTGTTATGTTGCGCTTGGTTCGGATAGGTTAGAGTTAAGCTTGGTTAGGTTAGCTTTGACTTTTGTGCTGTACACTGCTATGCGGTCGATATCTGCGCTCCCCATTGCTATACTATAATCTGCTTGTCTATATCGAGACCAGAAGTAGTGGCCCAGGCACGTTTGGTTGCGTTACGATACTTTTGGTTAGGCTAGGTTAGGTTTGCTTAGGTTAGGTTAGGTTAGGTTTGGTCAGAGTGGCTACGACTTTTGTGCTATACACTGATATTCGGTGGATTTCTGCGCTCTAATATCCTCTGTTTGGCTCTGAGGAGACCAGCAATAATGGTCTCGGCACGTTAGGCTGAGCTTGGTTACGTTTGGCTTGGCTGGGTTGGGTTAGGTTTGGTTAGGATAGTCTTGCTCTTGTGCCATACACTGCTGTTCGTTCGATACCTGCGCCCTGCACAGCTCTACTAGCATCTGCTTGCCTCTAGTGAGGCCAGAAGCAGTGGTCGTTGCACGTTTGGTTGAGTTTGGTCACGTTTGGTTAGGTTATGGTAGGTTAAGTTTGGTTAGGATGGCATTGACGTTTGTGCAATGCACCGGTATCCGGTGGATTTCCGCACACTACTGTGCTCCAGCATATTCTGCTTGTCTCTGCGTAGGCCAGCAATAGTGGCCTCGGCATGTTAGGTTAAGTTAGTATGCGTATGTTTATGTTACGTTTGGATAGGTTTCGATAGGGTAGTTTCTGCTTTTGTGCTATACACAGCCATTCGGTGGATTTCTACGCTCTAACTTCCTCTACTACGCTCTGCTCGTCTATGGGGAGGCCAGTAATAGTGGTCTCTGCCCGTTATGTTGAGTAAGACTACGTATGGCTGCGTTAAGTTAGTTTAGGTTTGATTCGGATAGATTTGACTTTCGCGGTATACACTCATAATCGGTGGGCTTCTACGCTCTACTGTGATCTACTATTTCCTGCTTGGCCCTGGGTAGTTCAGCAATAGTGGTCGCGGTACGTTATGCCGTGCTATGCAATGACTGGATAGGCTCCGTTTCCCTTGGTTAGGCTTGGTTATCTTAGGTATCTCAGATACGCACTACGATTCTATGGATTTCTTATGTCTACTACACACTAATATGTTCTGGTCGGCTCGGAGGAAGCCTGCAGTCTTGTTCGCGGCGTATCAGTTTCTGTTAGGTTGCGTGTGATAATATTACGATTGGCTATGTTAGGAGGTGGTAGCTTTGACTATTGTGCTGTACCTAGATATTCGGTGGACTTCTGCGCTCTATTGTGTTCGAATATGCTCTGCTTGGCCCTGGCGTGTCCAGCAACAGTGGTCACCGCACGTTAAGTTGAGTTGGATTACGTTTGGCTTTGTTAGGTTGCGTTAGATTAGGTTAGGATATCTTTGACTTTTGTGCCGCTCACTGCCATTCTATGGACTTCTGCGCTCTCCTCTGTGCAACCACTCTCTGCTTATCTCCGTGGACGCCAGGAACAGTGCTTTCGGCACGTTAGACTTAGTTGTGTTACGCTTGGTTAGATTTGGTTAGGATAGCCTTGATTTTTGTGCTGTACACTGCTATGCGGACGATTTCAGCGTCCTACATTGCTCCGCTATGCTCTGCTTAGCTCTCTTGAGGTCAGAGATATCGATCGTGCGAGTCAGTCTTTGTTACGTTACGTCCGCTTTTGCTACGTTAGGTTAGGTTATGATAGGGAAGCTTCGACTTTTGTGCTAGACACTGCTATTCTGTCGTTTCTGAGCACTACTGTGCTCTAATATGTTCTGCTTGGCTCTGTGGAAGCCTGCAGTCGTGTTCGCGGCGCTTCAGTTTTTGTTGGGTTGCGTTTGGTAATGTTACGTTTGGCTAGGTTAGGAGGTTGTTGCTTTGACTATTGTGCTATACACAGATATTCGGTGGATTTCTGCGCTCTATTGGCTTGAATATGCTCTGCTTGGCACTGGCGAGTCAGACAATGGTTGTCGCGGCACGTTAGGTTGAGTTAGATTACGCTTTGTTTTGTTATGTCTGGCCAGGTTCGGACGGGAGAGCTTTGACTATTGTGCTATACACTGCAATTCGGTGTATTTCTGCGCTCTGCTGTGCTCTAGTATGCCCTGCTCGGGCTGGGGAGACCAGCAATGTCGGTCCCGTCACGTAAGTTTCAGTTAGGCTGCGTTAGAGTATGTTAGGTTAATTCAGGCTAGGTTAGGATATCTCTCACTTTTTTGATGTGCGCTGCTATTCGGCGATTCCTGCGTTCTGCACTGCTCTGCTATAACATGCCTTGCTTTCGTGAGGCCAGCAATTTCGGGCGTGGGACGTAAGTACGTGTTGCGTTACATCCGCTTTTGTTAAGTTTGGATACGTTGGGACAGGATAGCTTTGACTTTTGTGCTACACACTGCTATTCGTGGCATTTCTGCGCTTTACTGTCCTCTAATATGCCCTGCTTGGAGCTGTGGATGCCAGCAATTGAGGTCTCAGCACGTTAGATTTGGTTATGTCACGTGTTGTAATGTAGCGATTGCTTTGTTTTGGAGAAGATAGGTTCGACTTTCGTGCTGTAGACTGGTATTCCGTGTACTTCTGCGCCCTACTGCGCTTTAGTATATTCTGCTTGGCTCTGGGGATGTCGGCAACTATTGTCGAGGCACGTTAGGTTGAGTTATGTCACGTTTAGCTTTGTTACGTTTGGTTGTGTTAGGCAAAGCTAGCATTCACTTTTCTGCTATACACTGCCATTCAGTGGGGTCCTGCAGACCACTGTGCTCTAATATGTTCCGCTTGGCTCTGGGGACGACAGCGATAGAGGTCTCGGCTCGTCAGGTTTAGCTATTATACGTTTGGTTAAGCTAGGTTTTGACTGGGTAGGTAAGAATGTCTATGACTTTGGTGGAATACATTGTTATTTGGTGGCTTCCTGCACTCTATTTGGTTCTATTATACCCTGCTCGTCTCTGGGGGACCAGCAATAGTGGTCGCAGCACGTTTGTTTGAGTTAGGCTGCGTTAGTTTATGTTAGGTTATGTTAAGTTTCGTCTGGGTGGCGTTGACATTTGTGCTATGCTCTGCTCTTCGGTGGTTGTCTGCGCTCTACATTGATCTAATATACTGGGCGAGGCACTCGGGAGGTCAGCAAAAGTTGTCGCGGTGCTTTAAGTTGTGCTAGGATACGTTCGGCTACGTTAGTTCAAGCTGCGTTATGTTAGGCTTGCTTTGACTTTGCCGCTGTAAGCAGTTATTAGGCGGAATTCCGCCCTCCTCTGTGCTCTACTTCACTTTGCTTGATTCTCGAGGACCAACAGGAGTGGTTACAACACGTTATTTTGTGATATGTTACGTTTGGCTATGTTGCGTTCTGCCATGTAAGGAAAGAATGGCTGTAACATTAGAGATGTACACATCTATTCGTTGGGTTTCTGCGCCTTACTGTGCTCTAATATGCTCCGCTTTGCTCTGCGGAGGTCAGAAATGGTGGCCTGGGCACCTAAGGTTTGTTTAGGCTACGTTTCGTTATGTTGCGATTGACTAGGTTAGGGCAGGATAGCTTTGACTTTCGTGCTATACACCAATGCTCGTTGGGCTTCTGCGCCCTACATTGCTCTGCAATACTCTGTTCGGCGCTGGGAATGCCAGGAATGGTTGTCTCGGCGCGTTAATTTGAGATATTCTACGTTCGGTTAGGCTACGTTGGTTTCGCTTGGGCATGGATAGCTTTGCCTTTCGTGGTATAAACTGTTCTTCGATGGATTTCTGGGCTCCGCTGCCATTTAGTATGCTCTGCTTGTTTCTCGGGAAGCGAGCAATAGTGGCCTCCAAACGTTAGGCTGTGAAATATAACGTTTGGCTATACTACGTTCCGTTAGGTTAGAATGTGGCAGCTTTGACATTTATGCTGTACACCGCTATTCGGTGGATTTATGCGCTGTACATTGCTCCAATACGTTCTGCTTTGCTGTGGGGAGAGCTGCAACTGTGGTCTCGGAACGTTAGGATTAGTTAGGTTACGCTTGGTTACGTTAAGTTTGGCCAGGTTAGGATAGGCTAGCTTTGACTTTTGTGCTTTACACTGCAATGCGGTGGATTACTGCGCTCTACTGTGCTCTGGTATATAATGATTGGTTCTGGGGAATCATGCAGTAGTGGCCTCGGCGAGTTAGGTTGAGTTAAGCAACGTTTGGTTGTGTTACGTTTGGTTATGTAAGGATAGGGCAGCTTCGACTATTGTGCTAAGCACTACGATTATACGGCCTTTTGCGCTCTACTCTCCTCTTATATGATCCACTTGGCTCTCTGGAGGGTAGCAACAATGGTCTCGGCACGTTTGGAGCGGTTGGATTGCGTTTGGTTACGTAACGTTTGGCTAGGGTAGGACAGGACAAATTAGACATTGCGCTGTACAATGCTATTCGGGTGGATGCCTGCGCTCTACATTGCTCTGTTATACCCTGCTTAGCTTTTGAAGGGCCAGCAATAGCGGACGTGGTACGTAATTTCGGGTTACGTTTGGATATGCATGGATAGGATATCTTCGACTTTTGTGCTACACACTGCTATTCGGTAGATTTCTGCGCTCTACTTTGCGGTAACTTGCTCTGCCTGGCGCTTGGGTGGCCAGCAATCTTGGTCTCGGCACGTTAGGTTGAGTTAGGCTGCTTTTGGTTAGGTTACGTTTGGTTAGGTTAGTATAGGGTAGCTTTGACTTTTGAGCTGTATACTGCTGTTCAGAGGATGTCTGCGCTCTGCTGTGTTACTATGTTCTGCTTCGCTCTGGCGAGGCCAGCAATGGTGGTCTCGGCATGATAGGTTATGTTCCGTTACGTTTGCTTAGGTTGGGTTGCGATAAGTCCGGTTAGTTTAGCTTTGACTTTCGTGGTACACACTGCTTTTCGGTGGTCTTCAGCACTTTACTGTGCTCTACTATTCTCTGATTCGCCCTGGGGAGGCACGCAATGGTGGCCGCAACACGTTATGTTGCGTTAAGCTACGTTTTGATCAGTCCTGTGTTCTGTGTTGGGTACATACAGCTTTGGCTTTAATGCTGTACAATGCGATTCTATGGATTTCTGGGCTCTACTCTACTCCAATATGTTCTGCTAGGCTTTGTAGAGGGCCAGCAATAGTGATCCCGGCACGCTAGGTTGAGTTCGATTACGATTGGTTATGTTGCGATTGGTTAGGCTAGGATAGGATAGCTTTGACTTTTGCGCTGTGCACTGCTATTCGGTGGATTTTTGCATTCTACATTGCTCTAATATGCCCCGCTTGGCCCCGGGGGGGGGGGGGAGCATGAATATTTGTCCCGGCGTGTTAGATATATGTGTGTCACGTTTGATTACGTTACGTTTGGCAAGGTTAGGATATGATAGCTTAGAAAACTGAGCTGTACACTACTCTTCCGTCGATTTCTGCGTCCTACGCGGCTATAGTATTTTCTGCTCAGCTTTGTCGAGGCCAGCAGTAGTGGTCGCAGCACACTAGATTGGGTTAGGTAACGCTTTGTTACGTTAAGCTTGGTCTGGTTGGGATACGTTACCTTTGACTTTTCTCCTATAGCCAGCAGTTTAGTGGATTACTTCGCTTTGCCGTGCTCTAATATTTTCGGTTTGGCTCTGGGGAGGCCAGCAATAGTGGCCTCGGCACGATAGGTTGATTTCCGTTACGCTCGATTATGTTCGGTTGTATTGTGCTCCGCAGTGATAGCTATGCTTTCGTGTTATTCATTGTTGTCCGGTGGCCTTCTGCATTCTACTGTGCTCTACTACTTTCTGGTTGGTTCAGGGGACGCTAGCAGTAGCAGTCGCGGCAAGTTATGTTGAGTTGGTCTACCTTCGGTTAGGTTACATTAGCTTGCGTATGGTCCATGTAGCATTGACTCTTCCGCTGTACACTTCGTTCTACGGATTTCTATGCTCTACTCTCTTCTAATATGTTCTGCGCAGCTTTGTGGAGGCTAGCAGTGGCTGTCCCAGCACTTTATGTTGAGTCACGTTACGCTTGGTTACGTTACGTTTGGATAGGTTAGGATAGGGTAGCTGCCACGTTTGTGCTATACACTGCTGTTCCGTGTATTTCTGCGAGCTACTCTGCCCTAATATTTTCTGCTTGACACTGGGGAGGCCAGCAATGCTTGTTTCGGCAGGCTAGGTTGGGACATGTTACGTTTGGTTAGGTCAGGTTGTGATATGTTCGGTTAGGATAGCTTCGACCTTCGTACCGTACACTGATATTCCACGGGCTACGGCTCTATACTGTGCTCTACTATACTCTACTTGGCCCTGGCAAGGCCAGCAGTAGTGCTCGCGGTACGTTATTTTGAGTCATGCTAGGTTTGTCTAGGTTACGTTAGTTTGGGCTAGGACCGGATAGCTTCAACTTTCTGCTATACACTGCGATTCTGACTATTTCCGTGCTCTACTCTCCCCTAATATGTTCTGCCCGTGTCTGAGGGATCAGCAATTGTGGTCGCCGCACGTTACTGTGAGTTACGTAACATTTGCTTATGTTACGGTTGGTTATATTAGGATAGGATAACTTTGACTTTCGAGCTATACACTGCAATGCGGAAGATTTTTGCGCCCTTGCGTATTCTAGTACAATCTGCTTGTCTCTGTGGAGGCGAGAAGCAGTGTCCTCGGCACGCTAGGCTGCGTTAAGTTACGTTCTGTTATGTTACGTTTGGTTATTCTTGTATATGGTAACTTTGACCTTTGTGCTATACACTGCAATTCTGTGGACTTCTGCGCTCTACCCTCCTCGCATATGTTCCGCTTGACTCTGGGGAGGGTAGCAATAATGGCCTCTGCACGCTAGGATTTAAAACGTTAAGACCGGTTGCGTTACCTTTGGCTCTGTTAAGACAGGGCAGCTTTGACTGTTGCGCCATACACCGCGATTCTGTGAACCACTGATCACAACTGTCCTCTACCATATTCTGCTACACTCCGGGGAGGCCAGCATCAGTGTTAGCGGCACGTTAGGTCGTGTTTGGCTACGTTTGGTTATGTTACGTCAGTCTTGATTCTGCATGAATATCTATACCTTTCGCGATATGCAACACTATTCCATGTGTTTCTGCGCTATACTCTCCTCTAGTATGTTCTGCTTGGCTCTCGGGAAGGCAGCAGTAGAGGTCTCCTCACCATAGGCTTTGTTGGGTTACGTTCGATTATGTTACGTTTGGTTAGACTAGAATATGGTTGCCCTGACTTTTGCGCTATTCACTGCTATTCGGTGGATTGCAGCGCTAAACAATGCTCTAGCATTTCCTGTTTGACTCTCGGGAGAGCAGCAATAGTGGTCTCGGTACGTTACGCTGAGCATCGCAACGTTTGCTAAGACAGGTTACGTTTGGTTCGGTTAGGGTAGCTGTGACTTTCGTATTATAAACCACTGTTCGGTGGATATCTGCGCTCTACCCTGATCTATTTGGCTCTGCTCGGCTCTGGGGAGGCCTGCAATATTTGTCCCGGCACCTTACGTTGATATGTTCTACTTTTGGTTACATTACGTTTGGTTTTGACAGGAAAGTATGGCTTTCACACTTGTGCTATTCACTGCTTCTCCGTAAATTCCTGCGCACAGATGTACTCTGATATTTTCTGTTTGGCTCTGGGGATGCCATCAAATGTGGCGTTTGGTTTGGTCAGGTCGTGTTATGTTCGGTCAGGATAGCTTTGACTTTCGTACTATACACGGTTATTCGGTGTGCCTGTGCGCTCTACTTTGCTCCACTATATTCTACCTGGCCGTGGTGGGGCCAGCAATGGCAGCCGTGGTATGTTATGCTGTGTCAGGCTACGTTTGATTAGGCTATGTTAGCTTTGGCTAAGTTCGAATAGCTTTGACCGTTCTGCTATACACTGCGGTCCTGAGTATTTTTGTGTTCTACACGTCTCTAGTATGACTACACGGCTCTGGTGAGCTCAGTAATAACGGTGGCGGCATGCTAGAGTGTGTCAGGACACGTTTGGCTGTATCAAGATTGGGTGGGTTAGGATAGGATAGCTTCGGCTTTTGTGCTGTACTCTGCGGCTACATGTATTTATGCACTCTAGTTTCCCCTAATATGTTCCGCTTCGCTCTGTGGAGGCTAGCAATAGTGGTCACGTCGCGTTAGGTTGAGTTATGTTAAGTATGTGTTTGCTACGATTGGTTAGGTTAGGAGAGGGTAGCTTTCACTTGAGCGCTGTAAGCTGCTATTCGGTGGCTTTCTGCCAACCACTGCTATCTAATATGCTCTGCCTTGCTCTGGTGAGGCCAAAAATATTGGCCGCTGCGCGTTGGGTTCAGTTATGTTATGTTTGGTTAGGTTCGGCTTCTCTGTGTTACGTGAAGTCATCTTTGACTTCTGTTCTAGAAACTGTAAGGCGGTGAACTTCTGCGCTCTACTGAGCTCTAGCATGCAATGCTTGGCTCTGGGAAGGCCAGTAATAGTGGTCTCGCCTGGTTAGTTTGAGTTACGTTACGTTCCGATAGGTTCTGTTGGCTATGGTTAGCTAGGAGTAACTTCGACTCCTGTGCTACACATTGCTTTTCGGGGGATTTCTGCTCTCTACTGTGCTCTAGTGTACTCTGTATGACTCTGGAGTGGCTAGCAATAATGTACGTTGCACGTTTGCTTTAGTTATGTTTAGTTCGCCTAGGTTAAGTTAGTATAAGTTTGTTAAATATGGGCTTGGCTTTTGTGCTATACACTGCTATTCTGCGGATTTATGCGCTCCACATTGCTCTAGAATTCGCTGCGCAACACCCGGTATGCGAGCAATAGTGGCCGTGGCACGTTAGATTGAGTTAGGTTACGTTTTGTTATGTCAGGCTGTGTTAAGTTTTTTTAGGGTAGCTGCGACTTTCATGCTATACACAGTTATTCGGTGGATTACGGCACTCGCTGTGCCCTACTCCAATCTGCAAGGTCATGGGGAGGCCAGCAATAGTGGTCGCGGTACGCTAGTTTGTGTTATGTTACGTTTGGTTAGTTTACGTTTGCATGGGTAAGGTTTGGATACCTATGATTTTTCTGCCATGCACTGCGATTCAATGCATTTCTGCGCCCTACTCTCCTGTAATTTGTTCCGCATTGCCTCGGGGAGGCCGGAAATAGCGGGCGCGGCACGATAGGTTCAGTTAGATTTCGTTCGGTTTGGCTTGGTTTGGTTAGGTTAGGAGGGTACAGCTTTGGCTTTTGTGCTGTACACTGCTATTCGTTCAATTTCTGCGATCTGCTGTTCTCTAAAATGCACTGCGTGGCTCTGGTGTGACCAGCAGTAGACGTCTTGACTCGCTAGGTTTAGTTATTCTATGTTTGCTTATGTTAGGATTGGTCTGGTTAGGTTAGGATATCTTTGACCTTTGTGGTATGCATTGCTATTTGGTGTACTTCTACAATCTACTGCGTTCTTCTATGCTCTGTTCGGCTCTGAGGAGACCGGTAATAGCTGTCTCGGCCCGTGAGGGAGTGTTAGGCTACGTTTGGTCAGGGTATGTTCGTTTCAGTTAGGTTTGGGTAGCTTCGACTTTCCTGGTGTGAACATTTGCTCGATGGATTTCTGCTCCCTACTGTGCTCTAGTATTTTCTGCTAGTCTCTGTGAAGGCCAGCAATAGCGGTCTCGGCATGTTGGGTTGAGATAGATAATGCTTGGTTACGTTAAGTTTGGTAGGGTTAGGATGGTATAGCTTCGACTTTCATGCTATGGACCGCTATTCGGTGGATACCTGCGTTCTACTGTGCTCTAGCGCATTCTGCTTGGCTCTGGATATGCCACCAATAGAGGTCTCGTCTCGTTACGTTTAGTTATTCTACGTTTTGTTAGGTTAGGTTTGGTCAGCTTATGTTCAGGTGTCCTCTACTTTTTTGCCATACGCTGCTTTTCGGTGGATTTCTGCGCTCTTCGTTGCTCTACTGTAATCTTCTCGTCTCTGGGTCGACAGTAATAGTGGCATCTGCCCGTTTGGTTCAGTCAGATTACGTTCGGTTAGGTTAGGTTAGGTTGAATTAGGCTAGGATATCTTTGACTTTATCCGTGCCGCGCTGAATGTCGTGCGAGACGGTCGTGCCCACGACGCTCCTACGTTTGGGAGGTATTTTCTGCGGAAAAGTGCGTCTTCTGGCGCGTGTGGTAGTACAGTTCTGTACGTGTGGTGCGTGGGTGTACGTGGCCGGGGACTCGCGTAGCGGAGTGTGTCGTGGTGCCGATAAAAATTGAATTTGTTTGGAAGCTTTTCTTCTCTTTTCCTGGCGTCGACGAAGTTGTCGACGCCGCTACGGCGCAGTAAGGCGAGGTACGGTGTCCATTGTCTGCCGCGCAGCCGCGCGCCTGCCCATCGAGAGATACCTGGGCCGAGGGTCACGGCACGATGCAAGCGGCGGAGCAGGGGCTCGCAACCCGTGCATTGACAACCATCCCGGGGAAGCCAGACAATTTACCGAGGAGTGAAGGTACGGTTATAATTAGCGGTGTCGACGCGGCTCCAGTGGACCTTCCCTCGTCGAAGGACGGGGCAATTAGCCCTACTGCAGGTGCTAAGAGGCGCGTGACTCATAGTACCGCATTGCGTAAGGCGCTGCCGGCGGGCCTCGAGGGGGAGAGCGACGCCGAAACGTCGTCTTCGTTTAAAACTTCGTCTTCATAAGCCGGACGAAGGCGACCCTTCCCACACTGGAGGAGCTCGCAATTGCGCAGCGTCCACTGTCTGTTGTGGAACTGTCTGCCGTTATATCCGAGAATTGCGCGAGGATGGGGACAATGGCAGACAAGAGTAAAAAGCTGCACGGCCCATACGTTCGCGCCATCCGTACGTGTGCCAGGGTGGTGAACTTGGCCGGCTGGGAGATGTGCCTCCATGTAACAGCCGGCCGTGCCAAGCAGACTATGGCTGACAGGGCCCGCGTGCTGATGGCGGAGAACGCCGGTCTGCGCGAGAAGGATGTCTTCCAGCAGGCGGTGATAGCCTACTGGCGGGAGAACGATTCCTCCCAGCAGGCGGTGATCGCCTTCTTGCGCGCGGAGCTGGCTCTGGGGCGGAGGCGGTTAATCGACGACCTCGCGCCCGCTCGAAATGTGCGTGCGTCCACATGCGCCGGAGCAGCAGCACCGGCGCCCGAGTTTGGTATAGAGGCTGCCCTCGCGGCACTCAGCCCCGAATCGGCGAAAGGTTCGAGGAGCTCGTGCGTACGCTCCGCGGGGCAGCCGGGCGGGATGCGCCTGCCCGAGCGCCGGAGCAAGCGAGCTCCACCGCCGGCCTGCGCGCGCGGCCTGGGCTGGTGGCCTCGGCGGATACTATCTCTGGCGCTTCCCGTGCGGTGCCCTTCTTCCGCGAGGCGGTTACGTTACAGAAGTATGCCACGGAGACAGCCCGCGAGCCTAGCTCGTGCTCCTCTTGCGTTGGGCGGCAGAGGCTGCAAGCGCTGCGCCGGTGGGCGGCGCGCGCACTGATGTATGTGTTAGTGCATTAGACGTCCGGCTCCGCGAGCGACCGTGTACCTAAGGCCGGGGAGACCGTCTCTTTCTCCCGTTGTAACCTAGGTCAGTGTGACCACGGGCTGGCGTGTGGGGACCCGTCTGTTCGAGAGACCGTGGTCCGGGCGCGCGGAGTCGCGTGATGGGCCCGCGGCGTCCGCAGGGTGTGCGTGCGTTGCGGTACGGTGGAATGCGTGTTGCGTGTGCCTGTATCGTCCCGTCACGCTCGCATGGACATGATCGTTTCGGGTGCGATTTCCCGTCGCGCTGGGAGGGAACTGCGGTTGCGTCGCATGGGCGCCCTGGTGATTGCGTCGCCACGAAGTCCAGGGCGCACCGAAATGTGAAGGGCTGGCCATCGTTGGAGTTTTAGTCGGTAAAGATCCCAAATAAACGCTCTCCCTCCACTAAGGAGGACGGGTATCTTTGGAAGATTTCCCCCACGTGAAAAAAAGGTTAGCTTTGGCTTTTGTGCTCAACACTGACATTCTATGGACTTATGTGCGCTACTGTGCTATATCATGTCACGCTTGCCTCTGTGGACGCCAGCAATAGTGGTCGCGTCTTCTTAGATTATCTTACGTTTCTTTTGGTTAGGTTAGATTAGGTTAGGTTTGGACCGGTTATCTTTGTCTTTTGTGCTACTCCCTGCAATGCCGTTGGTATCTACACCCTTCTTTGCTATAGCTTATTCTGTTTGGCTCTGCGGGGGCCAGCAATAGTGGTTGATGCACGTTATGTTGTGTTAGACTGCGTTTGGGTATATTACAGTTGGTAATGCTAGGAGAGGATAGCTTTGAATTTTGTGCTGTGCACTGCCATGCGCTGGATTTCTGAGCTATACTGTAATCTGTTATCTTCAGCTTGTCTCCGGGAATGACAGCAGTAGTGGCCTCGGCGCGCTACGTTCGATTAACTTACGTTCGTTTATGCTACGGTAGGTTATCTTTCACCCTTGTACTTTACACTGCAACGCCGAGGATTTCTGTAGTCGGCTGTGCACCAACATAATCTTCTTGAATCTGGGAGATCAGCAAATGTGATGTAGGTTGGCTAGGAGAAGATAGGTTACCGTTGGTTATGATACATTCGTTCCTATTAGGACAGGATATCCGTGACCTTTGTCCTATACACTGCTATTTGGTTGGTTTCTGCGCTCTTCATTGCTCTACTATACTCCGTTCGAATCTGGGGTGTCCAGCAGTAGCTTGCGCGGCATGGTATGTAGTGCTATGTTACGTATGCTTAGGTTAGGTTAGTCTACCTTTGGTTAGGGTGGTTTCGGCTTTTGTGCTATACACTGCCATTCGGTACATCTCTGCGCTCCACTGTGCGCCACTACGTTCTGCTTGTCTCTGTGGAGGCCAGCAAAAGCGGCTGTTGCACGCTTGGTCATGTTAGGTTACGTTTCGTTAGCATAGGTTAGGCTAACTTTTGTCCTCTTCACTACAATTCCGTCAATACCTGTGCTCGGCGTTGCTCTACTAGCAACCACATGTCTCTGTGGAGGCCAGCATTAGTGATCTCGGCATGTTAGGTAGAGTTAAGCTGCGTTTGGTTATATTGCGTTAGGGCATGTTAGCATAGGATAGGTGTGACTTTTGTGCTATACGCTGGTATTCATTGGGTTCCTACAATCTTCGTTGCTCTACAATGCTCTACTCGGCTTTGGGGAGGCCTGTATGAATGGTGGCGGCATGTTAGATTTAGATATTCTACGTTTGGTTGGTTTATGTTGGGTCTGGTTTGCTTAAGGTATCTTTGACTTTTTAGCTATAAATTGCTATTTGGTGGCATTTTGCGCTCTACTTTACTGTACTATACTCTGCTCCACTACGGGGAGGCCAGCAATAGTGGTCGCGGAACGATAGATTTTGCTAGGCTACGTTTTGTAATGCTGCGATTCGTTAGGTAGGACCGGATAGATATGACCCTTGCGCTATACACCGCTATGCGGTGGATTTCCGAGCTGCACATTGCTCTACTATACCCTGCTCGACTCGGGGGAGGCCAGTAATTGTGTTCTCGGGACTTCAAGTTGAGTTAGGCTACGTTTGGATTGGTTACATTAGTTTGGCTTAGGTTCTGATTGCTCTGACTTTCGTGGTATAAGCTGTAGTTCGGTGGACTTCTGCGCTCCGCTGTGCTCTAATATGTTCTGCTTGGTCTTGTGGTGGGCAGCTATGGTGGTCTCGTAACGTTTGGTTACGGTAGAAAACGCTTGGCTATGTTACGTTTGGTTAGGTTAGAACAAGGTAACTTTGTCTTTTATCGTATACACAGCAATTCGTTGGATTTCGGGGCTCTACATTGCTCTAATATACTCTGCTTGGACCTGGGGATGCCAGCAATAGTATCCTCGCCACGTTATATTAAGTTAGGATTCGTTCGGTTAGGATAGGTTAGGACACGTTAGGTAAGTATATCCTTGTATTTTGTGCAACACACTGCAATGCGGTGGATTACTGCGCTCTACTGTGTTCTAGTATATTCTGCATGGCCCTGGAGGGGCAAGCAATTGCGGTCTCGTCGCGTTAGGTTAAGTTAAGCAACTTTCGTTTGTGTTACGTTTGGCCACATTCAGATGGGGTAGCTTCGACTATTGTGGTATGCACTGCGATTCTATGGACTTCTGCGCTCTCCTCTCCCCTAATACATTCAGCTTGGTTCTGGGAGGCCAGCAATGGTGGTCTCAGCACGCTAGGTTAAGTTATGTTGCGTTCGGTTACATTAAGCTCGGATAGGTTAGGATAGGATAGCAAGAACTTTTCTGCTGTACACTGCTCTTCGCTGAATTGCAACTATCTACACTGCTCTAATATGCTCTGCTTGGCTCTTTGGGGGCCAGCAATAGTAGTCTCGGCACGTTATGCTGAGTCATGCTACATTTGGTTATGTTACGTTTTGATGGGTTAGCACGGGGTAGCTTTGACTTTTGGGCTATATACTGGTACTCGGTGGATTGCTGCGCTCCACTGCGCTCTAGTGTGTTCTGCTTGACTCTGGGTTGGCCAGCAACGGTGGTCTCGGCATGTTAGACTCAGTTCCGTAACGTTTGGTTAGGATAGGTTATGAAATGTTAGGTTAGGATGACCTTGCATTCCGCGATATACGCTGTCCTTCGGTGGGTTTCTGCACACTAGTGGGCTCTACTATTTTTTGCTTGGCCATGGGGATGCCTGCAATAGTGGTCGCGGCACATTAAGATGCGTAGGCTACGATTGGTCAGTTTCTGTTAGTTTGGTTTGAGTTCGTATATCTTTGGCTATTCTGCTACACACTGCGATTCTATGGACATCTGCGATCTACTCTACTCTAATATGTTCTGCTCGGTTCCGGCGGGCAGTAATAGTGGTCTCGTCAAGTTAGGATGATATATGTTACGTTTGGTTACGTTTGGTCACGATAGGTTCGGTCAGGGAAGTCTTGACATTTGCTCTATACTGTTATTCGGTGGATTGCTGCGTTCTCCCGTGGGGTACTATGTTCTGCTCGACACTCGCGATGCCAGGAATATCGGTCGCGGCACATTACGTTTAGTTTGCTATGTCAGGATGGGACATGTTAGTTTGGGTTACGTATGGGTAACATCGACTTTCCTGCTGTCCACTGCGATTCTACGTATATCCGCATTCCACTGCCCTCGAGTATGTACTTCTTGGCTCTGGGGAGGCCGGTAATGGTGGTGGCGACACGATAGGTATAGTTCAGTTACGTTTCGCATTGTTACGATTTGTAAGTTTAGGATAGGTTAGCTTAGACTCTTGCGCTGTACACTGCACTTCGGCGGATTTCTGCGATCTACATTGCTCTGCTATACCCTGCTCTACTCTGGGGATGACAGTAATACTGGTTTCGGCAAGTTAGTTTGGCTTACGCTACGTCTGGTAATGTTATGTTGGTCTAGGTTAGGTTTAGGTATCTTTGGCATACGTGCTACACACCGTTTTTCGGTGGATTTGTGCGTGCCACTGTGCTCCAGCATATTCTGCTCGGCTCTGCGGAGGGCAGCAATAGTGGTCTCGGCACGTTAGGCTGAGATATGTTGCTTTACTTTATGTTGCGCTTGGTTACGTTCGGATTGGTCTGCTTAGGCTTTTGTGCTTCACACTTCACTTCGGCGTACTTCCGCGAGCTTCATAGCTCGGCGACACGCTGCTCGACACTCGGTATGCCAGCAATAGTGCTTGCGGCTCGTCGGCTTGTCTTAGAACACATTTGGTTGGGCTATATTACGCTGCGTTAGGTTAGCGTATCTTCGACTTTTGCGCTACACACCGTTATTCTATGGGCTTCTGCGCTCTACTGTGCGCTCCCACAATCTGCTTGTGTCTGAGGGCGCCAGGAATTGTGTTCGTGGCTAGTTAGGTTGCGTTATGTTACGTTTCTTTAGTGCAGGATTGGTTAGGTTTGTTTGGGATATCTCTGCCTTTTGTGCTATACACCGTTATCCTGTCGATTTCAGCGTCCTACATGGCTCCTCTGTACTCTGCTGGGCTCTAGTGAGGCCAGAAGTGGACGTCGTTGCACCCCAGTTTGTGTTACGTTACGTACGTTCATGTCAATTCCGTCAGGTTTGGAGAGGTTGTCTTTGACATCTGTCTATACACTGCTATCCGGTGGATTTCTGCGCTCTTCATAGCTCCACTCTGCTGTGCTTGACACTCGGGAGGCCCGGAATAGTGTTCCTGGCAAGGTAGGTTGAATTTGGATGCGTTTGTTTCGGTCTGGTTAGGTCATGTTTGATCAGGACCGCTCTGACATTAGTGGTATACACTGTTATTCGTTGGATCTCTGCCCTCTACTGTGCTCTACTTTAATCTTCTTGGCGCTGTGTAGGCCGGGAATAATGGTCGCGGCACGTTCTGTTGAGCTTGCTATGACAGGTTAGGATATGTTGGTTTGGGTTATGTTTGGATATCATACACCCTTCTGCTGTACTTTTCGATTCTATGGATTTCTGCGCTCCAATCTGCTCTATCATGTTTTGCTTGGCTCTGGCGAGGTCAGTAATCGTGATGGCGTCATGTTAGGTGGAGTTTGGCTACGTTTGATTGTGTTACGGTTTACTATGCTACTACAGGATTGCTATGACTTCTGAGCTATGGACTGCTATTCGGCGGATTTCTACGATCCACATTGCTCTACCATACTCTGGCCGACTATGCGGAGGCCAGTAATAGTGGTCTCGGCAAGTTAGGTTTGGCTACGATACGTTTTGTTAGGTTGGGATAGGTTAGCTTTGACCTTCCAATGCTATGCGGAGGATTCCTGCGCTCTGTATTACTCTAATATGCTCCGCTTCGTTCTTGGGAGGCCTGCTATAGTAGCCTCTGCACGCTATGTTAGGTTAGGCTACGTTTGGTTATGTTACGTTTGTAAAGGTTACGACAGAATAGCAATGACTTTTGT